>NW_021621692.1:4454528-4488677 GCF_004785775.1 Grammomys surdaster
GATAGATAGATAGATAGATAGATAGATAGATAGATAGATAGATAGATAGATAGTTGATGGATGGATAATGGATGGATGGATGGACAGATGGATGGATGGATGGTATTTTAAATCCTACAAAATCTAAAAAGATAAAACCAGGCTGGAGATATGAAAAAATTTTTGTCATTACATGGTGAAAGCCAGGAACCACAAAATGTAGCTAAATGTGACAGGTGAAAGAAGAAACAACTAAGCATATTCAGCAAAACAGGACTAAGTGTATCTAATAAAAAACTCAGGAAATAAGATCTATATTCTGATACTTTGTTATCTAATTGCTAGAAAAAGAAGGATGGGTGGGGGATGGGGTAAGGGGACAACATATGAAATGTAAATAAAACATCCAATAAAAAAAAAAAAAAAAGAAATTTGATAAGTCACAAATGGCACAAGAACTCTTAGGGTATTGCCGATCATATTATGTTGCTCTTTGATATTCTCAGGTAGATAGTTTAAAAGTAAAAAGACCCACAAAATGTTTCTTTAATGTGTAAAAGCCAGAAATACCCTTTTAAACATCAGGAGCCCCGTTCTTGTTGGAGATCTAGTTACCAGAAGTACCTAAACCAATATATCTAAACCAATATATCTTTGGTTCTGCGATGGCCAGAGGCTAGGGATGCCAGAAGGCAAGTTTGGAATTTTTCCTTATCTCTTTTCTCTTAAAGGAGTGTCATTTCCCTAGAGACCACATGAAGCCATCACTGAATCTTCCAGGGACCTGGACACCTGAGGTAGGACATGGACTGACCAATTCTTCCTTCCTTGACTTCTCTATACAGTAAAGTCTTATTAACCCCATGGCAGTGACCTTCAATGGTGTCCCACGCTCAGTCCCTCCTTCTGCACAGGAGTTCTGTCTTCCTTCTCGATCATAAGCTGTCTATAATAAATTGCTTCTTTCAAGCACCCTGCAGTCCATGAACTTTATTGTTTGAGATTTGCTAGGCAAGACCTTGATTGGCACTGGCTTAAGAGAATTTTGCTGGCCTCTGAGATTCTAGAACCCCAGCTCCCTGAACCAAGCCCACCAAAGGGTCAAAGTGACCCCGTCATTCTCAAAGACTCCACAAAGATTCCCAAATTAATTCAGTTATCACAGACAGCTGTTAAAGAGGGAACCATCACAGATAAAACTTTGAAAATAGAGGATTCATGTTTTCTTAAATACCCTATAGTTCCGTGTTGTCGTGGGACAGAATATGCACTTCAAACTAACCTTTGCTTTAGTCTCTAGATGTAGGCCCAAACACAAACACACACACACACACACACACACACACACACACACTCTTTCTTTTTGATGAATGAAAGATGAATGCTTCAGGTTATCTTATTAGAAAAATTCTTTAAATGATTTTGAAAAGGTAAGTCAAATATTTTTTCTTTTCTTTTACATCTTCACTGTTAATTGTTACCTTACACACATGCACGCACACACACACACACACACACACAGAGAGAGAGAGAGAGAGAGAGAGAGAGAGAGAGAGAATTGTGGGGAGACAACAGAAGAAGCCACATGCTTGTGCAGTCTCCTGACTGTGCAGCCACTGCTGTGAGCCCCTTGTCTCAATGGTTTCCTGAACATGAGTGGTGGGAAGCTGCCCTCATAATATTGCTTGAGCCTTCCCTCTCTGTAGCCCTCTTTCAGTGTGGTCATTGAGGGAATTGCCAGATGCGACGAAACCTTTCAAGTCCATTACTCTCTTCCTATGCCTTCAACACCTTCTGAGGGCCAGAGGGGTTTTCACAGATTCTAAGATTACTGTAATGATCCAGCAAGCCCTTTGAATTGCATCAGGAAGGGAACAGTATTCTCTTCTGAATTCTCCCAGGAGTTTGCCCTGCTTTCTGTGGAATGCAGACAAATGCCAGCATGTGACTGGCAATGGAAGTGAATAAAATACTCATTATAGATGTAAATGGTATATTTTAATCATCTGATTATATATATATGATAAAGTAGGAATGGACAAGCAGGTGATCAACCAACAGGATTGCTACTAGAGTTGAGGGTGAGGGTGAGGTAAAAAAGAAAGACCCACCATTCTAGATGCCTTCAAAATACAGCCATTATAGATGTGCACATGAACAGAATTAATACCTAACTAAAGAAATCTCAACATTGACATTATCCAACTGGAACACTCAATATTAGCTCTATGTAGCTATTGTAAACTTTAAGTAGAAAAAATAAAATACATCATTCGGCACTTTCTCATCTTTTTTAGCAGAGCTAAGGAGGAATTAAATACTAGTTCTGTTTAGTTCGTTCTAACTTAGTAGCTAAAAGTCTTCCAGTTATATCACACCGATGACAGAGACTGGTCATCTCTGTCTCCACTCTGTCCTCTGATCTTATAGTCACTTACTTATCTACTCTATCTACCACCATGCTGCCTTTGGCAGAATCAGATACACTCTTGCCTCTTACATCTCTGGATTCGGTCTTTATAAAGGACTATGACACACACACACACACACACACACACACACACACACTGAGGAAGGAGGATCCAAATGGTGTATCCTCCTTGGTCCCCGCTCTTCATCTCTACCTAGCCAAGGCTTTATTGCAGCTACTCTGCATCAAGACCCTATGCTGCCCCGCCTCTTCCATAGTCTCTTGATCTGACCTTGTCTACTTAGGCTGAGAGATTATAATTCTCTCTCCTACTCGTATTATATGAATGCTTTAGAGAGGTTTTCTTATTTTATTTATATATAAATATGATACATACAATAAATACAATTTATTACATTAAGGTTTCATTATAAAACTTTAAATCCCGTGTAAACAATCCTTTGCTATATTCTATCTTTGTAACCCTTTATTGTGTCTCATGTACTCCATTCTGGCAATGATTTTAGTTAAGGACTTGTTGTGGTTTGTATCATGTATGTCCATTTAAAACCATGTGATGAAGGTTCAGTTCCTAATGAAATGTCAAAAAATGAGTCTTTGAGAGAGGGGATTGAATCATGAAAGCTTTGACCCACTTAAAGGATTAATCCATTGATGGTTTCTGAATTTAAAGGCATGATTGAAAACTTGTAGACAGTACATATATTTAGGTGGACAAAGATCACTGATCATACATGCATGTGTATGCACATAAATAAACAGCAACTTGCTGTGTCCATTTTTGTTGTTTACATATGTATGAATTCAAGGTAGACACTCCTCATTGAACAACCAATAAGAAGGCTCAACCCTTGGAGAGGCTAATTCTTCTTCTTCCAGTACTCCTTAGTTACCTTTAGTTCTTTGTCTGGGGATATGCTTTACAGTATGTTCCTGGAATTACTTCCTCAGACTAAGGCCAATTTCCTAGTCATTTATTGAGGGTGTAATCATTAGTAGGTTCATCCACTGACGCAATTAACACCTCACCCGTACTATAGGTACGATCACTTCAGAATAGTGTCAGTAGCTGAAGACTAGGACATTACCTATTTTGGGGGTATGTGTGTGTGCAAGGAACCTTTCATATCCAAACTTGATCACTGCAAAAGTAATTAAATATATAGCTGTTGTTGGTGATACATTGACATACTCTGGGTTGAGGAAACTCCTAGAACTTATTTCAAAGTCTATCAGACTAATGATTAAAAGTACAGTATGCAATCAGCAGAAGTTACATAAGAAGTTTATCAATGGAAATTTCTTTAACTCAAATGACATTTAAATAAAATCATTAATAGAAAAGTAACGTATTTTGGAACAAATGATGCTGTTGGGCTTGGCTTAGAGGAAGTCCACTAAAATTCAGGTTCATTTATTTCTTGGAATAGCCACACCAACCAGAAATCTTTCATTACTAGAAAATATTAGAAACCAAATACTTTGGCTCTTTTAGTCAATTCAACAGCATTAGACATTAAGGTGAACAATTCAGGTCCTTTAAGTAAGATAATCAAAGTACAGTCCTGTTCATATAGCGGTAAGGTAACCTCAAAGTGATACCCCTTGGTGAGGAATTATTGGTAGTTGACAGAAGCCGGGGGGGTGGGGATTTAGATTTCTTTTAATGGTGTGTCCTCTGCTATGGAGAACATTCTCAGATAGATGCTCACACACTGAAGAGTATATAGCAAGCACTAGCTGGGATGGGTAATTTTTTAAATGATATATATTTGCATATATATGATATAGGTTGGGTCTAGAAGGAGTTGAGGGAAGAGGTAAAAATGATCAAAATATAATCTATAAAATTCTCAAAGCAATAACAAAATATGCATTGTCTTCTATAAAGAAACATGGGCTCCTGACAGCTTTCAGCTAGTTTCTCTGAAACAGTGTTTCTGCTCTGGGAGTGCAGGTTGCCACTGTCCAGGTGTGCATATGGATACTAGGCTCTCAAAACACCAGAAGGTAATACATAGGCTAGTAAAATAAAAAAAGTATCAGTGGTCTTCCCCAGCTGTGAAATCTATGAACCACAATACCAACCTGCCAATCAAGATGTGCCAGCGGGGGGAAATACTGGGGTGACTGTTATAGAGTAACCTATCTGTTATGATTGATTTTGAGGCAGAGTTTACAATACAGAGTCCATGCCTGGTACTGTAAACCTAGTCAAAACTTCATGGCTAAGGAGGTCTTATAGCTTAAGGACAAACATACTGGTGTCAAAATATGTACGTTTCTACCTATGCATATACAAATGTTCCTCCTAACCTTAATTAGGGAAGCTTTCTTTTGTAACAAATGGCAATGAGTCCACAAAAGCCTGGCTGCTTAGTTATTGAGAACCAGGGATAGTTGAAAGTTTAGTTGTACACAAGAACTTTATACCACTTTCTCCTAGACAGAGGCTTAAGAGTTGTCATCAAAAAGTGGACAGATCGAACGTAACAGAGGACAAGGAGAGGACTGTGAAGTGCTGTCTTCAAGTATGACACAGCTCAGGTAATCTTGACCTCACAGCAGCTGTGACCTAATAAGAATAACCTAGTAAGACCAATAGACCTAATAAGAATGGCTCTATTAACAGGTAATCATGATGAAGGAGGGCCTCACTGGGCTTCATAGGGTCTCATAGGACCTATTCTTTCTTGTTTATTTGTTACTAGTGGATTCTGGGTGAAGAGCAGTCAATTTCTTCAATTCTGTGTCCACTAAACAGTCCACTAGAGTTTAGTGAATAATTCCAAGTCCATGGTCTCACAGATGATTCTGTTTAAATCAATGCATTTCAAAATAAACACACAGACAGACAGACAGACAGACACACACACACACACACACACACACACACACACACACGAAGAGTCTTGTGATTGGATTCTTATTTAAGAGAAAATAGATGTTCTATTTTACAGAAACTAGACCAGGAAAACTGACTCCTTGTTCTTGTATCTGAGAGGAATTCTAGAGAACTTGCTTTACTTCTTGGAACATTCCGTCACTACATGAAAATAGGGAATGAACAGACAGGCATGCAGGCTAACAGTTACACCCATAGAAAAATAAGTGTAACTTTAAGTTTTTCAAGGCCTATGGTTCTTAAGTATCTTAACCTCCCTTCTAGCCTACCATCCACCAGAGGTAGTGGAGAAGAAATGATACAGGGGAAGTAGAACTGTTTAGAAACAGTTCTTTGGAGCAAATCCCATCTGCGAGCTGTCAGGAAATCAGCAGTTCAGTTCATAGGTCAGCAGCAACCACTCGATCCACTCGCAAACACTTCATGGATATACACCAGCAGTCCAGGTCAGTAGTGTCTCGATAGCAGCAGCAGTAGCACGACCTAGCAGGAACAGCCAGGCTTCAACTGAATCAACACGAGTCAACAGGAGAGTTCACGGTCAACAGGAACACCAGGAGAAGTTCTCAGCTGTACCTCTATCAGCTAAGTGAAAATGGGAGATCAACTAGCGTTGCATAGCTAGCTGTATAAGCAAGCCTCAAACTCCAAGCCCGAGATCCTCTCACAGTCTGTTGGATCCTACATATACTCCCTCCAAATAGTATATGTCCTCCACGGGTCTTGCTCAGCACGGTTTTAGCAAAAACTCGATGTGAGTCTGTCTCAGCTAACATCACTCTGCCAATCAGCCCACGTCCCCAGAAGTGGCAAGAAGCTGTAGCACACCACCAGAAGGTTTTTTTTTTGGTGCGCTTCTCTCTATGTCAACCCAACAAAGGCCACTCAACTACTCAGTGTAAGGCAGACTAATAGATGCATGTTATTAGTAAAGAATACGTCATCATGAGTCCTTTCACATGTTTTCTTTAGCAGAACATCCTTCCCCCTGTGACTGCTTTAGCAAAACATCCTTCACTTGTGCCTGCTTCAGGAAAACACTCCTTTGCATGTTTGCCCCAGCAAAACACCATCCAACACAACTGACTTTCCAAAGAAGAGGAATTAAACAGCCTGTAGGGAAAAAATGATCCAATAGGCCACTCGGTTTTCTCACTTGGCTTGCTCTCCAATTCTGCATTGTAGTGGATGTCATAAGAAATACTCAGGCTAGAAATATCCATTATGAAAGTATAACTCTCCATAATAGGTAGAGAGGTATCTCTGGTTGCTTGGGGTATCCAGTGCACAATCAATACCATGCATATCAGCTCACAAGAGAGTCCACACGATTATGCTGGTTCAGTAGCTGCCCATCACCATCCCTCTGAAATCTTCTCTTTCACACCTGCTAAATCCTTTATTTGTACTTTCTCTACGGATTTTTTTTTTAAATCTTGCATATAAAGCTTGGGGAAATTTTCATAAAAGGGAGCAGGAATATTACATGAGCCAGAAGATCAGAGAATCTGTTATGAAATTGTGTCCCCTAATAATTTCGGAAGCTACACCCATAAATTCTCACTGACGTGACTGCCCAGACATGAATAACGATGACAATATCAGATAGTAGACCTAGAGGATGGAAATGCCAAAATGCCTCAACCGTATAAAATATCTACAGGCAGCTGAGAAATTCTGAGAAATAATCTTTTCTGGGTGATAGCAAATCAATCGATGACCCAATATCAAGTCATCAGTCCTGAAAATATTAACACAAGTAATATTATATAGACTGAGAAGTTATATTTACGACTGTGTATGTGCATTTATATGAACATGTATATGTATAATTTGTAACTGTCTATATATGTGCATGTGTATATGTAAATGAATTGACAGCAATTAAGGAAAAATGGGGGATGAAATTTGAAAGAGACCAAGGAGAGATTATGGAATGGTTTGAGAAAGAAATGGCAAAGGGAAAATGATGTGATTTATTATAATCTTAAAATTAATTTCAAAAGATCACTTGGTGCTTGCTTTGCTAACCAAATCAATAGTTGATCATTTCCTATTGCTTTTACTTATTTTATTCCATAAACAAATGATTTAATATTGTCTTAAGGTCAGTAGTATGATGTGGGCAGCTAAGCCGAGAAATGAATCCAATTGGTGTCATGAACTTTATCCGTTAGAATAAGACAGGTTGATTGTAATTTGCAGTTCAAATTGGTTAATAAGAGCAAGAAAACTCCGTGAACATATGTGTAAAACCCTTTCCATACATGCCTAATTATGGTAGAAAGATTATTCGGGGGGGGGGCAAAAATTACCTTCATCATGGGGCATGCAAAAAAACAAACAGAAGTGGATTAAGGTAATTGCTTACTCAACAGCATTCAGCCCGAAACCTCCAAGAGTGCAGAATTAATCATTGTATTGTAAGATTCATTTAAAAAGTCCTAGGAGGGGTGAGAACAGCTGGCAATAATTTCCTTCCATTAAAAATAAAATAAATAGGCTCTGGAAAACACTATTTTGACATTATTTTGCACCATGCCTTGTCTTTAAAAACAAGTGTTTTGTTCATTCATGTACAGCAAGGCGCATTATTTCTGGGTAACGGGTTTATGAATTTCAAGAACCATAGCTATGAACCCTTAAAGGGATGCTCCTTTATCTCAAAGGAACCCATAATCCAGGTGAAGGGGCAGAGAACGTCTGAAAACCTGGATTATTCTTGATGTGACAAGGATTATATTTTAATGAACTTTTCTGTAGTTTGAGAACATAAATTGTTTTTAGCTGTTGGTTATAGAGAGAATCGAGAATCTCTTGTGTGCTGTATGGAAGAATCACCCGTTAAAAAAAGAAAAATTGTTGACGGACTATTAGCAGAGGCAGGAAATAGTGGGTGGAGTTCCAGTAGGGAGACAGTAACTCTGGGATAGAGTCAGGTTCAGGAAGAGATTCATCCAGGGTTCTTAAAAGGAAGACACATGAAATAGTGAAGAGGTAACCAGCCATGTGTCACTCATAGAGTAGAATAAACGGCTTAATAAAGTTATGAACTAGACAATGAGTGTTCCCAAGCTTAGAACCTAAGCTTATTCATAAAAATTAAGTCATTATTTCAAGAACTGCAGCATGGGTGGAAAAGCCCTTGGTTTGTGAACTGAGAGTTTAAAATTCACACTTACAACTTATTGTCCGAATATAACAAAATCACTAAAAATGAAATATTGTTCTCTGGAGTGAGGAGCAGAAAGAATTCAGCAACATTAGAGAGCTACTGGTAGAACACTTTGGGTATTTAAATAATCATTTCTAAACAGACACGATTGCTGACTCCCAGAGAGAAAGAAACCATGGAATCAGTTTTGTGGAATGTCTGCTAACATTGCCAAAGAACTGTCATGGTTACAGACATGTTTGTTATAATTCAACTTTAGTGTGTGTGTGTGTGTACGCACGTGCAAGTGCTCATGCTCATGTGAAGCTGCGTGAGTGAAGACTGTGGAGGCCAGAGGTCACCCTGGAATGCCATTCCTAGGAAGCTGTTGCCTTATTGGCTGAAACAGACTGTTAATGTTTTTCAAGTTGGAATCTGAATGTTTTAAAAAAAATCCTTTAATCTTTGTCACTGTGTGTACACACACGCAATGATTACGACATTTTCAGATTATCTATTGGGTATTGACTGACACTAGACTGGATGGCTAGTGTGGATTCTGTATTTAAAGAACACAGCAGGATATAGCTTACTATTTGGGCATTTGCCTACCAAGTGCAAGACACTAGGTTCAATTTCTGCTACGATGAAAATCAGAATGACTAAATAAAGAATTACAAGGGCGTGGATAAACACTGATGGATTACAAACTATACCCCAGGACCATATGCCCTCCTGAGTTGTGTCATCTACTGTTTCTAAGGGTGCTAGTGCTCACATTCCAAGTTCTGATTACTTAGTGCACACATAGGCAGCGCATATGTAGGCACCAGATGCTGGACTAGAAACCTTTTCCTCTCTGCTCTTGCTCTCGTCCCTCCGGAGCAATCTGTCATGGTTCATCTCATTCCCAGTGTGCCCACCCAGCCACACTTAAAACTTGGAATGAAGGGAAAGACCTTTTGGTTCTCTTTTTTACACACCCCCACTCCTTGCAAGGAAGACTCTTTTGCTATAAAAGAAACAGTGCTAAGCGGATGGCTCAGTGGTTAGGAACACTGGCTGCTCTTTTAGAGGATCTGGGTTCGATTCCTGGCACCCACATGGTGATTCATAACCAGTTTAAGAAATTCTCAGGGCTTTGATGCCCTCTTCTGGCCTATTTTGGCAATGCATACATGTGATTCAAATGCATACATACCTATGCACGTGTAGGGGCAGGGGGAGGGACCTCATAGACTCATCTTTTCTTTTTTTTTTTTTCCAAAAGAAGAAACAACTTCTACAGGAAAACAACACTGCCATATTGCCATACTACTGGTGGGTTTGGAAAGCTCATTTGAATTATGAGGCAAGAGCTTTCAGCTCTAATTAGTATCAACTGAATAACTTTAAAAGGATATTTTTCCAGGGACCCCTCTAGACTCAGTGCTTCAGCCTCCAGTGTAGTTGAGAAACTGAACTTGTTCTATCTTGCCTTGGAGAAAACCAGATGGTGTACAGAAATAGCTTTGTTATGTATCTGAGGCTTCCCTTTGCAGTATTGTATCAAAATTATTGCTAAAGTACCAGTGTTTGGCCAGACTGAACCTGCAGGTTCTAGGTTTACAGGTGTTAAACATGTCTAGAACATATCCTTGACCTTAAGGTCTTCCTGTGGTGGCTGCAGAGCTTGCTCAGCGCTTGTTCTTGCAGAAAAGATACTTGTTTCTCTTGCAGAGGTCCTGGGTTCAATTCTCAGCACACACATTGGTGGCTGCCAACCACCCTTAACTACACTTCCGTGAATCTCAGTCACGCTTCTGACAGCAGGCACAGGGCATGCACGTGATACACAGACATACATGCATGCAAAACTGTGATGCACATGAAAATGAAATAAATAAATCTAAAGCAATTGAAAAAGAAAAACTAACTTTCTGCCAAATTTCAATTTGGGCATGTGAAGCTACTACCCATATACTAAGCAGAATATATGTAACTATGTGTAATCAGCCTGCTCGAGATTTACTTGTTAGGGATTGTTGCTAAGGGTTGCATCTATGTCAGATTCCATCACTATTGATATCCTGTTCATCTTGCCTTGATTTCAATGTGCACTTTTCCCCCCACACTTTATTATTTTAATAATGGGAAAAAATCTTAAGATGGGCGTGGTTATTTATTTGAGTGTTTAGGTAATTCTTCTTCCATAGCTTTCTACAAGTGTCATGATAATTTAAGGGGTCTGAAAACTCAACTTAGCACAGTATTACTTGAGTTGTCAACTTAATAGGGCTTCTGTTTCCTTCATTTAAATAACAATATAATTACGTCACTATTGAAGTGTATGCTTCTGATCCCACATGCTACACTCTGTGGATCACGTACAGACAAAATGGTCATGTGCTTAAATTTATATTTATTGTAGCAAGAAAAATATGTTCATTCTGTCTCAAGATTTTTTTAAAAAAAATTACATGGTTCTATCTATGTGCATGACCATTTTTTTCTATGAAGGTCTCTTAAGAGGAAATACAGCCCGTTTAGCTTTAGGCGTCCCTAACACCAGGTGAAGCATATGGTAAGAATGGTATCAGACGTGTGGGCCAGGCAAAGTGAGCTCCAGCCTTTCAGTTTCTTTGTTTGCCTCAGAACACTCCCCACCTTATACCCCGTGATAATCTCTGGCCCATGAAACAATCAAACTCTGCCTGTTTCTCTCAACCTGGTGGTGACAGCTTCCAGCTGGTCACCTGATCAATCATACCTGTCATTGGCCCCCAGGTCTGAAGCTTGATTGCCCTTGTTTGTTTGTTTTCTTAGTGTGCTCCCTGGGTTGGGCTGGCGGGCTTCCTTGTTTGTCCATTAAAAGTGAAAGTCGCAGACCACACCATCTGGGGGGGAAAGGAAAGTCTGGCAGGACTCACTCGGCCTTGATTCTATCAAAGCCCCTGGAGCAGTCACCTCCAGTCAGCTTGTTTTAGCTGCACTCTGTAGACATGCAGGAGGACACACAGTATAGTTTCTGTGTATTGTTGCTCTGTTGCCTTTTGCTTCACATTTGTCTTTATAATTGGAGCAAGCATTGGATAACAGGGGAAAATATAAGATGTCTTAGAAAAAACTCGCCTATAATGGGATGCTTGTCGATTTCACCCATTCAGATGAGTACATGAATGCCCTAAAGAGGTGACTGTTCACAGGACTGCCTTCAAATACAAGGGCCTTTCTCTGACTCCTGGAAGGAAAGTATTACAGGCTACATTTATTTGTTCAGTGATCTCTAAGATATGCAACATGAAACACTCTCCATTTAGGTTTTGTCATGTTTAAGTTACAAAATGTGAATGAAGGTTAGCAGTGAACAGGATGTAGAAAGGTTTACAGAGGTCAGTATTCTGGGTGCTGGCACATGACATGGGACATGGGACATGTGACAGGGCATGTGACCCAACCGTGTCTCTCAAACTCATAACATTTTCCATCCTTAATTCACATCTAGCTGGGCATTTTCGAGACAAACCTCTTTTCTCTCTCTCTCTCTCTCTCTCTCTCTCTCTCTCTCTCTCTCTCTCTCTCTCTCTCTCATTTTCTCTCTCTCTCTCTCCTCCCCTGCATTTGTGTATCAGACCAAGCAAAAGGCCAAGGCCAAAGGTAACGCTCACCTACCCAGCCCCTCTACAATATCCTAACTGTCCAGTGGCTGTCTATAAGGTTCCTGCAGCATGCTTCTGTGAGTTGAAGACACTGAACTAGCATGTAATGAGTTGTGCAGGTTCACAAGCCATCAAGACCTTGTGCGAAAAAACTATCATCCCCAAGGAGCAGTACTCATTATATGGCGACATACATTCAAGGAAATACAGGAAGGACCAATGCAAATGTATATGGTCACTTCCCAGAGAGACAAACAGAACATCCCAGGAAACCATTTGTTTTCTATCACTTCTATGCCACCTATAACGTCTGCAGTGTTCAGGTAAATAAGACTAAAGGAAGAGACAAACTCAGATAGTACCTACATGTCATAACCAGGGGAAATATCAAAACTCTGTTACAAACACGTGGGTAAATCCCTGGGAACTAGACCAATGTTTATGAAAAGAACACCCCCAAAGATGCTCGAATCCCTGAACTTCCCACTCCGCTGTCAGCACCTGCATTTTAAAATATTGTTTCTGTCCAGGCTTACCTCATGTTGGAGCTAGATTCCATTCCCTGTCATGCTGTTCTGGCTATTCACCTCAGTGAGGAGGTGACGGTCGGTCTGGAAAGCAGATGTGTCCATGTTTGTTTACTAAGATGGGAAATGGTGTGTTTATCAGACACAAGAATGTTCCTGAAGTATTACAGTCAAATAAGCTGATGTGTCATGTTTCAGAGAAAACTGAACACGCTTGAACCTGTTGTTATCTGATAGAAGCTTCCTTCATATATGACATGCATTTACACTATCAGTACAGGAAATTTTATTCTTACATCCAGTGGCTCCTGTAACCACTGTACATTCCCTATAAGAAGACCTGGAAATGAGGTCCACAGTAGAATGTGATAGAACTCCAGTTTTGTTCTCTTCCATTTTACAGAGATGTTTGACGCATACACAGCACAGGTGACTTGACAGCTGTCAGACAGACCAGCTCCGAGAGACAAATGACAGAGGTGTCATACAACTTGAGAATCTCTATTCACCGTTCTTACCACAAACGTTTACTAGGAAACTTGATATAATAGTGTAGAAATTATCAAGGCATATGCCAAAATTTAATGTAGAAGACAAGATCTTGCTAGCCAACTGAAGTTAGATAAAGTTTAAGGTCTATAGTCCTGCCGGATTTATTTCATGTTGGTGTGAGATTGCATTTGCTGTGCTCAGTAGTAAATAAAATTTAGTGAAACAGAGATAAACACTTGATCCGTATCCGTAGAGTCAAATATCTTCTCTTTTAGTGGTGCAAGTGGGTATAAGTGAGTTCATGCGTATATGTGTGCATGTGTGTGTGTGTGTGTGTGTGTGTGTATGTGTGTGTGTATGTGTGTGTGTGTGCAGGTCGGAGAAAAATTTATAGGAATCTCACCATGTGTATCATAGGCTTGTTTATCATCTTGTAGCCTACACCTTTGAGACAAGAACTTTCACTAGCCTGGAACTCTCTAAGCGGATAAGCTGGCTGGCCAGTGAGTTTAGGGATCTACCAATTTTCCCCTCACTAGTATTTGTATTAAATGCAATTGTGTTATGTCCGTTTTTTGTTAGATTCAAATATGGTTTTCAGGCAAGTACTTAATCTCTTATCTTCCCATCCCTAGCAAAACTTTTAACAAACCCACATTAGTTGTGATCTCAGGGATCACTCGTTTCAGCATGGCTGATGGAAGATTTGGATTATCACCTGGATTATTATTTTTTTAAAAATCCCAGATGCTTATTGAAGTATACTTTTAGGTCTTTACAAGGATAATTCGTGAAGGCTTAGAGGTAATGAATGAAGTTATCCCTTGATAAATCCCTAGTGTGGTGGTATCACTGGAAGGTGGCAAAATGTAGGATGTAGAATCTAGATGGGAGAAGGAGGTCTTTGGAAACCTGTCTTTAAGAGCTATCTTTCTGTATCTTTTTTTCTTTCTATCCAGAAATATGTGCTTCCATAGTCTTCTGTTGCCATCATGGGACCAAGAGACCATGGGTTTACCTAACTATAACTGCTAATGAAAATAAACCATTCCGCTTATGAAGTTATTTCAATTAGGAATTTGGTTACAGCAATGGCAAAAGTAAATAATATGATGGGTCTATTGATATGTGTTGTTAAAAGCATGCAGAAGCTTTAAAGACTTACGCACGTCACAGAAAGGAGAGAGAATATTGGTAGAACTCTTGGTTAGAGGGAAGGGGAAGTCCACAAAGAAATGAACAAAGAACTAATGTTCTTTGTGTAAAGATTACGTTTACTAAGAAGACGGCAGTAAGAGTCTTAGTAATTCTAAGTATACAGAAATGACATCCAAGGATGAAAACTAAAATGGAAATATAGTTGGATAGAGATTTGAACATCAAGTGGATTTATTTAGAAGACACATGAAATTTTCCAGTGTAAGATATTTGACCTGTGTTAGTGGTAATATAATGACACAGATCTTTCAAAAATATCTGGCAATTTTATTACCAGAATCCCTTAGAGTGCCTTGGAGAAAAGAATATACAAGATTAATATCTATTGTAAAGCTCTTCTCTGAACACATTTAGCATTTGTTTTATTTTGTTTGGGGTATGTTTTTATTCTCCAAGTTCTCAGCCAGCCAAACTCATGTTTTGGTATACTGCCTGGACCAAGTCTCTCAGAACAACTTCCTGTCTGGTTTGTCTAACATGGACCTCTTAACTGTCTGTGGGCTTAGCTAAAGGGAGGATATGAAATCAACACGTTCAAGGTGAAAATAAATAACCATCCAGTTCGAACAAACCGCTTGCCGCAGACAACAGTTCTGGGCCAAGTTCTTCTCAGCTACCTTAATAGACTGGTTCTTTTAAAGTTGATTCTGGGAATATATTTTGAAGTTCTAGACATCACACGTGCTAAAGTGACTCAAGAATTATTATGTATTGATGATGGCTCATGATACTCTTCTGGAAAACAAAACCTCGGCCATCTAATTGATAAAATAATTCCTGGTCTTTGAACTGGTTCCAGGTCAATTATTCTTGGCAGGATTTTGGCTCTCTGGATTATTCTGACCCAAACTGTGAATAATGACCTAAAATTGCACAATATACAAAAACCATCTGTTTGATAGGAACAAGAGAGATGATGTCACCGAGGCCATTTCTAATCTCAATTTAATGTCCTGCCAGTTCTGATGTCACAGCTTTGGCAACACACATGACAGAGTCTAGTTTGTGAAGGATGAGCTTCTTCAAGAAGGAGATTGTTTCACACCACGAAGGACTTCTCATCTCTTCTGGATTGAAGATAGACTGACCAGAAATAGCAAGAGCCATTGGGGGAATTCTGTCCCTCAGTGACACGAGTGTACACAAGTACTCACATATGTGTATGCACGTGTGCGCACACACATACAATTAAAAATGAATGAATGAATGATTGAATATGATGAAACTTTAAAATGTTCATGTAGAAAATACAAATTGATCCCCTTATCTCTTATAGTTATTATTATCTAAAATGCCACTGTATAGAAAATTGTGTGCAGTCTGAGTATAACTCACATTGAGTAAATAAAGTTTGGCTCATCTAAGTGTGGAGGCTTCCATAGTGAGTTCTTAAGGAAAAACTTTATAGTGTTTGAATTTATGAATGTGGTAAGGTGCAGAGTTTCTGTCTGATTGCAATAAGGTTTGTATACAGAATCTTACATCAAAGTCAACTGCAGTGCAAAAATATAATGAACCAACCAATGACTGTGGGTTCCTGGGGAAATAATATATTTTGTCAGCCAAATAAAATAACTGGATAAGCATGGGAATTTCTTAAAGAGATTATGTCTATGTTTTATATAAAAGAACAGTAAAGGAAATGTATTTAGATTGGGGTTGGAGGGATGACTCAGCAATTAGAAGTGCTTCCCATTGGTCCAGACAAGATCTTCCTTAATGCCACCCATCCTGGGGGAATGGCAAATACCTATAGCGATAGCCCCAGAAGACCTAGCGCCCCCTTCAGGCCTCTTTAAGCACTGGACATGCATATATAGGCAAACCTTCATACACATGAAATTGCATTTTTAAAAACTTTGAAGAGAATTATAGGACAATCACAAAATTGATGCTCAGACAAAGAAAGGTAGCATCTCGAGGAAAGAGCATTTTCTTGATTACAAACTTGTTGGACAATTCAGTTGGAACAATGCTTTACAAATAAAGAAATAGTCTCTAGTTTGTGTGCATTTTTGGAGACATATAGAAATGCTATACCAGTGGGTTCCAGCCAAGGCACCATTAGAGAGACAAAAGGTCACTGGGTTATCCTCATCATAAACATCTGTCTTCCACTGATGTCCATTTTCTTGTCACTCCTTAAAATACACTAACACAATCTTCCAGCAAGGGAGAAGGAAAAACATAGTTTCACATCTCTCCCCTCCCCTTTTAAAATCTTTTTCTGGAGAACCAAGTGGTCTATCATAGGGCCCCT
The DNA here is from genome assembly GCF_004785775.1 of Grammomys surdaster. Taxonomy (NCBI): domain Eukaryota; kingdom Metazoa; phylum Chordata; class Mammalia; order Rodentia; family Muridae; genus Grammomys; species Grammomys surdaster. Next base: position 4,471,133 of record NW_021621692.1, read on the forward strand.
CCAATGTGACAACAAGGTTGGGAATAAGCAATGGTGTGAGCCATGGATGCAAAATATCCAGTTCCCCTTCTGAAACACACACAGACATTTAAATGCTTCACTTATCTTGTATTGTAAACTCCAACTTTAGGAGAAATATTCACCAGACAGGTCATAAATCATGCCCAAAGACAGGTGCAATAAATACCAATGTCAAAAAGTTACAAAGTAAAATTATATTGTTTTGACAAGGCCTCCAGATGCGCTGACAACAGGGTAAGTAAATGACCCTTTTCTTAGAGCCCTCGTGGTTAACTACTACATAGGTCACAAGAACACCCCAAGTCTTCATGAGAATGGGAGACCAGGGTTTTAATACTTGTAATCCTCAGGATACTCTCTTCCAAGACAAGACAGGCAAGATGATTTTACACATTTAATGAGGTCGGTATGCATTAAAATGTTGCATGTAGAAAAAAATAGAAGCCTACATAGTGCTGTCATGGAAAATCTGTTTGCAAGTCAACAGGTTGAAATTTTCATTTACATATATTTACAGACAATGCAGCATAATATATATGATATGACTGATTAATGAAGCATCCCAGTAGTTATTTTTAAATGAATAATATATATGTATCTTCCACCTTCATAGATTTTTGGCTTCACACATTCAAATCAAATCAATTTGACACTAACCATGTAACTTTTTACATAAAATATTTTGATTCTATCAGCTTCAAAGCTGTTCAAGCATCATAGTTTTTCAGTAAAAGTATTGGTTGTGATAAAACTTTATTCAAAACACAGATATCACATGTTTTACACAATGCTTGTACATGGAAATAAAAAGCTGAATGTCAAATACAGGTTTTCCCCTTTACCTAGACATTTTTCTTCAATCAATGTCTTATGAATATGTCAATTTATTTCATTTAATAATTAAATAGAAATTCTATTTTTGCCAATACTATAGAATTTTTTGTCTGTCCTGTTTTGTTTTATTTTGTTTATGATTACTAAAAATATACTAAGGGTCTGAAGGACTCAAATTTCTAGAAATATTTCATCTGAAATAAATTCCTGAGATTGATTTCTCAAAATTGTAATGGCTGATGATTAAAATCTCATGTCCCTATGAACAAAAATATTGTTTTGAATAACTGAAGGTACAGTTGATTTCATTGACAATCTTTGTTTACCATATCAATTTATATTGCTCCCTGCAAACATTTGAAACATTTACTACTGGGACGGGAAAGATGGTTCTGAAGTAAGGGAACCCACTTTTTTTTTTTAAAAAGAGAATCCAAGTTTGGTTCTTAGGATCCCTACTGGGAAACTCACAACTGTCTGTAACTCCAGCTTCAGGGGATTTGATGACTCAGATGGCACCTGAAGAGATGCCCCAAGCACATGCGTGTGTGCATGTGTGCATACACACACACACACACACACAAGCACTCACACACACATACACACACATACACAAAGAGTAAAGATAATATTTTTAAAAGCTCTGAGTTAATATTTTGTCAAATGTATGAGAAATAAATGATATTAAAGTCTTCACTAGATCTTTCAAAAGCTAGACTAGGACAATCATCTTTCTGACCTTTGACTCAATTATGGGGAGGTTGACATGGTACCTTCTACCTTCTATTTTTTACACCAACTTAGAACCCCATGAGGCTGAAATTAGAAGAACAAAAATTCCCTAACAGTCTAACTTGTAGAATGTAGAAATGAGCTCCAAAACTCATTTGCATAAGTAGTCCAGAATGAGTCTATGGTATTACCTGCTTATAGACTTATAAAAGGTTACTTTTTTTTCCTACTGTTCCCTCCTTTGGGAAAGGAAAAAAAATAACAAACATGTTTCTATACCACTATCTACAATATTCCACATGGAAATAATCTGTTGTGTTACAGGGTATTGGCCCTTGAGCTTCCAACAAGTGACCTGCTTCTACTATAAGCTATGAATTCTTTGGGTTATATGTTGTGAGTTAGTTAGACTTATGACCTAGGGGAAGCAAAAGTCAGGGCTGGTGGGCCTGGTAGCCACATCTTATAAAGTGGGTCAATGTGCTGCCCAGGGAAGGAATGTATGGTCATAAATGAAGGCACTTTAAGGGTAAGGGTCATGGATTGTAATTAGCACAGACTATTTAAGAAAAAATAAGAAAATAATGTTTTACAAGCTAGTAGAAAGAGAAGTAAATAAGCATTTAAACATTCCAATCATGAGTTCTGTCCCTGTGTGTGGCTTATTTTATAAGCATTTTGTCTTAAAGTACTAAAAGAAAAGGCATACAGAAACATCCATCACCCTGAAACATGACCACAAAGGCTATCATAGTCTTTCCTGTAAGGATATTGGCAAGAGGTTTCCTTTAAGAGTTCTTGATAGTTCTAAAAGTCATTGTGACACAGAACAGATGATAAGCAGAATAAAATAAAGCATCTGCAAATATTGAACGGTATCTTGATGAAAAACAACTAATGTCCTGGTTCAGTTAGGCTGAAAAATATTTTTTGTTTGGATCTTTTGTTTGTTTGTGTATTTGTTTGTCTGTTTGTATATTTATTTTTAGCGGGGTTTTTTGGAGAGTTTTTTTATTTTGTTTGTTTTCTGGTTTTTTTTTTCTTTTCTGTTTGTTTGTTTTTGTCTGGACAGGCTATTCACATAGGCTTGTGTGACTTGCTAATGTCCATCTTGGGAACACTAAGTTTCCCATTCTATGTAAAAGAAATGAAACGACTTTTCAGCTCTGTGTTCAGCTCTGCAAGAGACTTATAATTCAGCCCAGGAAATGACTTCTGTGCAAGCACAGGTAATTTAAAGGATACATCAAGTTTACGCTGCGTTCTCTCAGGCATGTTTATAACCACAGTCCTTTTTTTTTTCTACATGGAGATGAAAGAATATTATAAAGTTAGCTTTTTCTTGTACTAAATATGTTGAGGAAATGATAGTTATATACAAAAATTACAAGAGAAGAGTTCTAAGTAAGACAGGGCACCTGTCTATCTATACTCAGGGTGCTAAGTATGAGCTACCATTATCATTGATTTGGGTAACTGCTACAATACATTCCGGATGAGCTGTAAGGAAGCTTTTGGCCATAGCAGAACTACACAGCAATTATCTTTCTACTAAGTATTGATTGCATCTTGTTGTAATTTCATTTAGAAATGTCTATTTTTTCTTAGTATCATTACATTACAATCTTGACAAAATTGATCACAGAATGCCTTACTTTGAAAGATGTTATAAAATTATAAAGATACCAGACGTCATCTATCTATTCTACAGTGAACAGGGAAATGACCAAAATCTTGACAAGAGGTTTAACCTCCTCCCTGCTCGATCCTAAGGTGTGGCAGGAGTATTTAATGATAGACAGCTACTGAATATTTTCATCTAGATTTTAATTTTAGTTTTTAAAATCATTTTACTCTGTTTTCAAGTTAGAGCAAACATGGGGATGATATAAAGTCATAAAATACAAGGCATGGTACAGAAGACTCACGTATGCAGGTCATTCTTTCTACCAGGTGACATTTCTGCAATGTCTATAATCCATCACAGAACATTTACAGATTCCTTTTAAACCTCTCCTCTGAACTTTATTCCTCCTCTGATATAGCTGTTTATCTTCACCCTAATGCCTAGTTGTGTGCTTAATGGAATAAACTGTACAGTATTATTTTTTATTCTTTGACATCCAAAACTGGCTGGATGATGCATCTATGTTACCTCTGTGATTCAGGGCACCAACTTTGAACTGCCTTAAATACAATGTAATAAATTTCATTGTGGTTTTACTGTATTTGTTCTTCTTAATTAATTCCACAAGATCCTTGCCACTCAAGGACTAACTTCAGATGGGAAGAATAAACTCAAGAAACTGACCACACAATTGGTTAAGACCACACAAATTGCCCATTAATTATTCTGCAAATACTGACTTATATAGTCAGTCTGTTTTCTGAATCATGATTATAAACAATGTTAGGGGCAGAGCTAAGGAGTATCTATAACTCTCAGAAAAGCTAAGCGTGGAGCTTCTGAGTTTGGTGATAATTTGTTGTTTTATACTTTTAGTAATATAAACCTCCCCCAAATGAACTACAAATAGACAGGGCCAAAAATGCAATAGATTTGTCTTAAGAAGGCTAAAAATAAATTTAAATATTATATAGAGGGAGGCCTTTTGAATTACTCTTAATAATAAAGGAAATGCACACATTTTGAAGTATCTAAAGTTTTTATAAAAAGCATGTTGCAAGGTAAGTAATAAATAATTAAGAAATAAAACAAGCTAATTAATTTTACATCTTTTCTTCTAGACTTATTTGCATAAATTAGTCTTTATATATAGAATGCAGATGATGTAAGTGTTGAGTCTCATGTGATATGCAATTTTAGGATTTTCTTTTCTGGGTGAAAGATAATTTTGTTGATTGTACAGAAAGTCACATGGATTCATTATCAGACTTATCATAAGAGAATCATCTGTCTAATTCCTTTTTTTATTTTCTTTTTCTCCTTTCTAAAACTTGGGGCCACAGCATCCAAAGATAGTAACTGTGTGTATTTTTTCTCTCACTCAATGTTAGTAAATTTCAGGAACGATGCACATGTTAATTGTTGGGTTGATCTCGATATGGTAGATGTTGACTTTGAGTGATTGGTTTGTCTGAGCACAGCCTGGGGTCCACTCTGGTTCTTCAGCAGCCCTTCTTCTGTTTGACTTATACACAAGGTCTCATCATTATCTTCTGATATAATACCAAAAAAATTCCTGCTGGAGATGCACCTCCCTCTATTAATTCTTCCTTTTTGCAGTTTTCTTCAAAAAGCTATAATCATCTGGAACAGGTCCCCACAGAGAGGCAAGGCATTTGCTTTTAATCAAAGGTCAAGGTTTGTATTCAACTCCGTAAACAAAATCAGGGGACTTGTATAAATAACAATCTGCACATATCATTTTGAATTTTCGGACACTTGCTCTCCGGTATTGATCTTTCTCCAGGTTGGGAAAATCAGAGGGCAAAGTGCAAAGTTCAAAAGTGGCTACTTGCCTGGAGGGTTACTAAAAGCAAAGCATCCCAAGGAAGTCCTCTGGAGTAATCCGAGGAAACTTTTTTCTTTTTTTCTTCCCCCTTTGAGGAAGGATGTTGTTGTTATTCAGTTTCTAAGGTTAATTCCTCTTGGAGAAAAAAAACAAAAGCATGAAATGTTGGGAAGCAGGAGCAGTCATGGAACCTTGAGGGGGAGGGGGGCAGACAGAGAGCAAGTCCATAGCCTTAAAACTTCACTTCAGGCAGGTATGCAACATTTCCAAGGGTAAATTTTGCATCCTCTGAGCATCTCTTTGTTCATCAGCCAAACTATACACCAAGAGACTATACAAATAATAAGAAAATGGTGGAAAAAAACATTGTTGTTTATAGTAAAATTTAGTTGTAATGACCAATCCAAACAATTGATGGACACTATGAAGAAAAATTAAAATTTGTTTCTTGCCCTCACCCTCCAAATTTGATTCCTTTTTTTTTTAAATTTAATTTGTTTTGTTTTAATGTGGTTCTTCTTTCTGTTTGTTTTTGTTTGTTTTTAATCTGATTTTGTTGTTTTTTGTTTTGCTTTGTTCGTTTTGTTTTTTGTTATTTTTGGTTTTTTCTTTCTGTTTGTTTTGATTTGTTTGTTTTTAGTTTGTTTTTTGTTGGTTTTTGTTTCTTTTTTTGTTTGTTTTTGTTTTTCTTTTTGTTTGTTTTCTTTGTTTGTTTGTTTACTTTAGTGTGAGCACTTACTTAGACTGTTTCTATTTGCAAACAAGACAAGGAAGGCCAAAGCACTAGGGTAGAGCTGGTCTTAATTCCTAAAGATAACCAAAAATTTGCAGAAAACTCCTCCGAGCTTGACTTGATATTGCCGTATTTTCACACTTCCCATGCATTTTGCTAATAAGTGTCCATTAAACTTAGGGGCAGACTCCCTAAGGGGAGGCTACAAGTCAGGCCAGAAGACAGGGATTTCAAGTAATCTTTTCCCATAGTCAGGCGGTGGAACCCGGTTACTTTCAACCAAATTAGCCATCCTTTGGGATGCTTATTCTTCCTGCTTTTTCCTCTAACCCTTCTTTTACTTACTTCATTCAGAACCTTACTTCCTTTCAAATTACTAAGTGACTAATGTACAGTCTATTTGAAATCTTCCTCCTATATGGAAGGGAAACAAAATCATTTTGGTCATGAGACTCCAGCTTATAGGTATCCACAAGCCACTGGAGTGATTATGAAATAGCACAAAAACAAATTCCAAGAATTTAAAAACGGTAAAAGACATAAAATTCTGGGAGCTGTTATTTTTTGGAACTGGTGGGATGAGGTTTATGAAGTCCTAGGTTTCCTATAGATTACACTCTCACACTGGAAGGACATAGTAGACGTGTAAATTAATAAATGAAACAGAAAGCATCCTGCACTGGAGAAATTTATAAGGCACAGGAACGGTGGGGTTTGAGGAAGGGCATCTGAGAAGACCTCACAGAGGAGACAGTAGCTGAGGGCATGGCAGATAGAACACAGGAAGTCTGGGGCCAATCTCTTTTAAAAGACAAGACAGACAGACAGACGACAGACAGACAGACAGATCCTAGAGTGGGGATGAGATTTCTGTGTTTTGATCTGCTTCAGTGTTCTCTTTGGGAAAACAGAAAGAAGTTCTGAATTGTCAGCATGCAGTGAATGCAAATTTGGGGGTAGAAATGAACATGAGTTGAGAGTCAACAAGGGAGAGATTATGGATTTCAGGTGCTAAAACAATAATGACGGATGCTGACATCTGGTTAAACCATTAAGAGAATCCCACTTCCAGCATGGAAAGGAGATCCTTGGAGATTTGGGGAAATAGCTTTAAAATGTGGTTTGACCTACAACTGAAGAATAAGCAAGCAGGATTAACTTAAATGAGTTGAAAATGCTATTGTCTCTTACACAGAGTGAGCCAGTATAGCTCTGTAGGGGTTGCTTGTGAAAGCATAGATAACAGATATTTCTAGATTTGATTCTACCATCCTCAGTGGGTAGAAAAAGCAAAATACAGGAGAGCAGAAAAAAAGCCCCCTCTTGGATAGTTGCTTTGTGTGCAGTGTATGACATTGAGTCAGTCCTCTATCCTGGACACTAATCATAAGTTCCTCAGCTAAATATTAAGCAAATGTCACAGCATCAGGGCATCACAGGACAGAAATAAGGGAAACAAATACAGGCATGCTAAGAAGGGTGGGAACAGTGGGGGAGAGAGAGCTGCGGGGCAGGGGTAAGAGTACTGACTGCTCTTGCAGAAGACTCAGGATTAGTTCCCAGCCCTTACAGGGTGGCTCTCAGCCATCTATAACTCCAGTTCCAGAGGATCAGACATCCTCTTTCAGCCTTTACAAGTACCAAGTACACACACACACACACACACACGTACACACACACACATACAAACACACGCACATACAAACACACGCACATGTAAGCAAATCACTCACTCGTATTTATAAGAGAAAAAATAAATACACCTTTATAAAAAGTGTAAAATGAAGAGAGGTAAATCTTTTCCCAGACCTGTGGACTCTCAAAACATGAATTCTTCATGTAGGGCATGAAGATGTATCTTCATGAATTCTTATCATATAAGACACTATATAATTAATTTATTATCATAAACCAGTGTTTCTTTACCTGGTAACCAGTTGAATCCTGTGAGATAGTTCTCACATGAAATTGTTTTCCTTCTTCAGCTACTTCATTTTACAAACAGGTGCTTTCTCTCTATGATCTTGAATTGCTCACGTGAAAGAGTGGTTATGGCAGCCATGCCTATACAGAGCAAATATTAGTGAAAGTAGAAAGATGCTCTGAAGCGTTCCTATGCCAACTTGTGAGTGTAAAACAGCAGAGGTTGGGTTCTGAATTATGCATTTTTGCAATCACATATACCAGTAATATTATGATGCTCATAAATGTCTGGACTCTATACTTTGATTTTTTTCTCTTAATAGTCTACTGCATGACATCACGGCTTAAGTATTGGAGCTCAGGGATACTGCAGATGAGCCTTTCTATTCTGCCTACACATACTTTGCATGTGATGTAATCTTGCTGATTCAGTTCTTCATGTGACCTACTTCATCACAGTACAGTCAAGCTGATACACGAAGGTTTTACGATATGTCACTTTCTGGAATCATTGATAAACGTTAACTCTAAGCCAATGAGGGACCTGAAGGGAGAGCTGAGCATTTTATTTCATTTGCACAGGCGAGGAAACCTAAACAAAATAAGTGAAACAATTTGCTGGTATCCACTCAGCCAGTAAGAGCTGGCTCTGACTCCGGGCTGTCTGGCTGTAGAATATGAGATGCATGCGTTCTCCTTGTGTAGATGAAATATTGCCTGCAGAGTGTCTGGCACACAGGCATGCAATAAATGTCACTTATTATTTTTATTTTGCATTTTTCTATCACTTTATTTTGACTTCAATGTGGGAGAGGTGATTATCCAAAGATGGGAGTTATACAAGGATTGTGATAGTCAGAGGCAGAGGAAATATTAGATTTTCCCGAGTGGGAGGAGGATTTAAGACTCCCAGCACTTGAGCCAGAGCAAAGCAAGACACGGATGTCCATAAGTTCTCTTTGCTCCCCATCTGGTTTTATTTTTCAGTTTATCAGCCTGCTCTTTCATGACAGAATTTTGCAATATTCTGCTCCCCTGGTGACTTATAGAATATCAAGGGAAGAGATGGGGAAAAAAGAAAAGCTTTTAGCCAACTTTGGCTTTTCCTTCCTTAAACCCATAGATAAGCTCTGGCTGGACACTGTGATTTTGTCTGAAAAGGCTAATTCATGCTTCTCCCTGTTATCTACTCAAAAGAGGAATGCTGTCTTTACCAGTGCCCAGCACGGCTGATAGTCCCTGTCCCACAGGGTCCTGATGGTGGTGTGTAAAGATAAGACAAGCCTGTGGCCCAGAACTGCCAAGATATTGAGCAGTTTTTCTCCACTGGAGATCAGGTGTGGGCATCTTTAGTACGTGATACCTATGTCACCACATCAAGGTTGGGGTCTGACAAGAACATGAAGAGGAGAGAGTATCGGTGAATGGGTATTGAGTTTATCTCCTGAAGAAACAGCTGCTCTTTCAGAAATTACAAGCAGGGATGACCTCTGGCCCTAGGTTTCTTGTAAGAATTTATTTAGCTGGGCAAAATGGTACACGCCTAATCTGAGCATTGGGACGGCTGAAGCAGGAGGATCACGAGTTTGAAGCCGTTGTGGGATACAAAGGGAGTTATTGTTCATTTGTTGTTTGTTGTAAGGGCCTGGACATAGCTCACTGGATAAAGTGTTTGCCATTCAAGCAAGAAGAGCTGAATTCGAGTCTCCAGCACCCAAATAAGAGTTGAGTAAAGCAGTGTATGCCTGTAACTGGGCTAAAACACAGGAGAATCCCTGAAGGCTTTCTGGCTAGTGACTCTAGCAAAATTGAGGTACTCCAGGTGTGAGATACTCCAGGTGTGAAGGACTCCAGGTGTGAGGTACCCCAGGTATGAGCCACTCCAGGTATGAGGTACTCCAGATGTGAGTCACTCCAGGTATGACACACTCAAGTGTGAGACATTCCAGGTATGGTCTCAAAAAATAAATGAAGAGTAACTGAGGAAGATATTAGAAGTAGAACTCTGGCCTCTTGTAGCCTAGATCACACACACACAGACACACACACGTGCATATGCACGTGCTTGCACATACACACACATACAGAGAGAGAGAGAGAGAGAGAGAGAGAGAGAGAGAGAGAGAGACAGAGACAGAGACAGAGACAGAGACAGAGACAGAGAGACAGAGTTTGAAAATGAGGGAGGGAAACCACACACATCTACTGCACAGGCCGACTTCCTTCTGCAGCAAGAAGCTGCCCTTGAGAATGGCTAGCATGGTCTCAGGTGGGCACTGGGATCCTTTTGAAACCATGCAAGGCACTGTACATCTCACATAAAACGTTTATGAGGGGTTACGAATCGCTGACAATTCTTTCCTGACCAGAGAAATATTGAGTCCAGATGTACTTTCATTTGGAGGAGAGCAAACAAGTGTCCCCCTGATGGAAAAAGGGACCTCAAGGTAGTCTCTGGAGCAAATGGAGCAAGATTTCCCTTCAGCTCCCTCTACAGAGCAAACGCTGGAATTCAGAGGGACATATGGTATGTATGCATTTATTTATGTATGCATGTATGTATTTATGTATCTTTGTATGTATATATACATACATATATACATATACATATACATATACATATACATATACATATACATATACATATACATATACATATACATATACATATACATGTGTGCATTTATGCCTATATGTATGTATTGTCACTTCCAGAATTTCTTCTGTTAATTTGAAATTGTTTTACTTTGGGAGGATGAAGGGGGTTGTCTTCAGTGTGTGTGAAGTTGGTTCATACCTTTTCCTAGTATTTATCCTAGAATTCAGCTTTTTCAAACTTTGTTTAATCAATTAGACAGGGGCTTTGGGAAGAGAGTGAAGCCCATTTGCTTGTTTTTTTCTTTAGCCAGACTTAGACTCTAATTTTAAAAATATTCATGCAAAAAATTGACAAAATGACACATTTGAAAGGTGAACAGAAGAACTAACAGCAGTGTAAGCGCTCCCACAGTGGTTGGGTGTTCTTGCTGTGCAGAATTTTACATTAGGTAGTTTTTAGTGAAGAGAAGCAGCTATTGAAAAAAAATCCACCATCCTGGGACAATAGCGTGAAACACTGTCTTGCATTAAAATCAATGAGAGTAATTTTGCATCCCTTTGTTTTGCTGATTTTTATCCCAAAAGGTGTATAAAAATGAAAGTAAAATCAAAGTACTGTTGGCACCCGTTCAGAAGTAACAGGAAAGCTGGTCTACTTTCCCCAAGTTTTCCCTCTTGTGCTTGGGCACAAACACACTTACATTACTGAGGCTCAATTAGTGAAAACAAACAAAAACTTTAGTCTTTTAGTTCATCGTCCGCAGGGTCATACACAGTTGTACGAATTTGTCGTGTATCAAAAAAAAAAAAACCCGCCAAGTTGTTTCAAAGTACTCCTACAAAGCAGTCACCTTTATGCTTTGATAATGACTTGCTAGTTTGTCTCTATCTCCAGAAGCAAGCAGGTGTGTTTCCTGTGCTTATGTTCAGGACTTTTAGAAGCTGGATGAGTGGTGCCTCTTCTATTAGCTCACACAATGCAGATAGGAAAGCCAAATCAAGAATCACGGACATTGGGACATTTCATCCATCCACAGTGGCATGTTAGCTGGTGCTGTTAGTTAGGTCTCATTTGGCCAACCATATTATTGATATTTCATGGATGTAGCATGCCAGATATGTCTAGAAGATACTATCCCATAAGCTTCATCCCTAGATGAAGAGCTCTGGAAAATCAATACCCTCTGTGAGAGGAAGAAAACAATCCTAAGTGCTCAGTTCTAAATGCTTGTACACACAGCCAACACTAAATGTGTGTGAGTGTATGTGTGTGTGTGTGTATATATATATATATACACACACACACACATATGGTAATATATACAATAATATAATGTATAGATATATGTGTGAATATATATATATATATTCACACATATATCTATATTTAAGTATATTTAAAGGATAGGTCATTCACTAACCTGAGAGAAACTTCTGGAGATGTAAGAAGAGTTGGAACTGGAGAGGAAGGGATTAAAATGATGTAAATATAGTTGCCATGAATCAAGTATTCAAGGAAATGATTCCAAACCTATAATAATTTTCTGATGATAGAAAGTACACTTTTGTCTTACTTTAAATATAGAATTATAAATAGAAGAAAATTAGATCAAATTCCCTTTTTCTTTTCCTCTCTCCAACTCCTCACAAGTCTGCCTTCACTGCATCTCAAACTGATCTGCTCATCTGTTTCATTAAATTTGTTACATAATAAATCTGTGTGTGTGTGTGTAAATAAAATATAACATAAATATATAAATTCAACCCATTGAGTCAATTCAATGTTGCTTGTGTGTATGTGTTGAAACTGTCAGATAATTCTAGCAAACAAAAAAAAAAACAAATCCTAGTAGAAGAAAAAAATGTTCTTCCACACAGTTCTGGATAAGAAGCACCCTACTAACATTTCTGTCTGACAGAGCTCAACAGATTGCCTGTGGATTTGCAAGTTTTTGAAATAAGAGAACAGATAGAGGAAGGAAGTGATTTAAAGACACAGTTTCTAATTTGTAGTATCCATTTATAATATTCTTCAGGGCAATTTGCTGATGACAGTCAAGCTTAAGGAGATAGATCAAGGTAATTCATTAACTGCTCTATCTTCTTGGAGAGGATTAGAGCCAGAGGAGAAGCCAGTCTGCAGAATTTCAAGTACTGAGGGATTCCTGCAGATGCAGCCAGTGAACAAGACTCACTAAACAACAGATGGATCGCTTGACTGAATTGTATTTTCAGTCACTAAACCCAGTGAAAATTTTCAAAGCTCCAATAATAATAGTAACGGCAACTACATGTGTATATTACTCACTCCCTGGATGTTAATTTTATTGATGTTTTTAGAGCTTTTTTCCTTTATTCAGCCTGGACCTATGAGAAAGTTTCATTTGCATTCTTTACATGAGAAAATTGAGAAACAGAGTAAAGAACCTGTTCACGTACAAGAGGTTTACTTGTTCACATACAGGAGGTAAACCTGATAAGGTCTCAGAAACCAATGATGTTTCCATTTATAAAAAAAAAATATACTGTCTTATTCTGTAGTTTATTCTCAGGTTTCTCATTCTTAAGAGAAATCAAAATATTGTTTTCTCTTTCCAAACAAAGCTATCAAGATATTTTTCATGCTAAGTTACATCATTGTGTGTGTGTGTGTGTATGTGTGTGTGTGTGTGTGTTTGTGTGTGTGTGTGTGTTTATGTGAATATGCTGGTATGTGTACCCATCTGTTTATGTGGAAGCAGGATGCCAGTCGCAAACACTTTTCTCAATGTTCTTCACTTTATCTTTTGTGTCAGGATCTCTCACTGAACCTGAATCTCATCACTTGGCTACACTGTCTGGTCATCAAGCTGCCAGGATTCTCCTGCATCTGACTCTCAGTACGGAGATTGTAGATGAGTATTGTCATATCTGGTTTTATTAAGTAGATGCTAGAGATTCAAACTCAGGTCCTGAAGCTTGAACTGCAAGCTCTTTAACCAGTGAGCCATTTCCTCTACCCCTAAGTGAAGGGAGACTACACAGAATGAGAAAAAGTAAGGAAAAGTATTAGTATAAAAAATTAACAGGATCATTCTTAGGTATGAGTCCAAAACACTTTAAGGAGTATGGGTTATTACTAACATTACAATGGTTATACAATTGTTTTCTTTATTATCAGTTTGGCCTGTGAGTAAGATATTGAATCTCTCTAAACACCATAAGAATACAGAGGAAGGAATACTCCTTTCCTTGAGAGTGCTATAAAATCAATGGAATTATAGAGTACCCAAAGTGAACAGTTAAGCTATCATAGTTTCATGGCATTCATAAAATCATTATTAACTGAAGATTATTCTACAAGTATGTTTGCCTTTGCTTCTGTAAGGGTGGGATAAAGAATAACACAGCAGCAGCCAAGAACTTAATAAAAAAATGTAAAACTTTTGGGCACACTTCCTATCTACTGGAACAGAATCTGCCTTTTAAAGTTCTCTAGCTGAATTGCGAGCCCAGTGGAAGAGCCGAATGGATGGAATTATACAGCCCAGTGGAAGAGCCGAATGGATGGAATTATACAGCCCAGTGGAAGAGCCGAATGGATGGAATTATACAGCCCAGTGGAAGAGCCGAATGGATGGAATTATGCAGACCAGTGGAAGAGCCGAATGGATGGAATTATACAGACCAGAATCAAAACAGAGCTGAGAGTCGAAAGCAGGTGACAAGATCGTATGTTGGCCTCATGACTTATTGTGATAACTGTTGAGAGGTAAGGCCACATGCCCAGGTCATAGTTCTTAGCATCATCTCCATTTGATACAAATCAGATATGATGGTTAAGAAGGAGAAGGGGACTTCTAAAAAGCAGATGAGAAGTATGGGATCTGGCTCACTCCTAAACTAGAAGAACTGAGTTTGGACCCCCATATCTAGGTACATGCTGTAAATCCAGTTCTGGGGAGGTAGAGACAAGTAGCAAAGTGCTTCTACTGAGCCTCTCATCAGTAACACTGATGAATGTCCACGGAGATGCACATTAGGATGTGAGGAAGGGATGATCGCGATGGTACCAACTGGCTAGTGAGTTTAATATTTCAGTGTTTTGTATTGACAGTTTATTTTAAGCTGTGTATCTCCTATTTAGCTCTTTTATGGGAAATAGCTCAGAATCTAGCAGAGCATGCATATATTTTAACAAACCAGACTTGTAAATTACTATAACTTACCTGACAGGTAATTGTTCTAACTCATTGTCTCCATATTTACTTGTAATGATCTCCATATTCACTGAAAATGATTGACAAATAAACTTACAGAAATCCATTCCACACTGTGTTACATTATCAGAATCTAGTTGAGACACACTTTATCTTTCAATTATCTTTCTCTATTGATTTAATTTAAAACTGTCTATGCCTTAGCATAGACAAATTTAGTTCATTTATAAATAAAAACATTCTCTGGATAGAAAGCTATTTTGTGGCTTTCAGCATTGTATAAGTGTTGTGTTTATTTCTGAAATCTGTGAACTGCTCATTCTGATTACTGGGCTTCGTAGTGACATCACTATTTAATTTATGCATAATCACCTAAATATTACCCGATCATCTATTTCACAATGCTTCGAAGTTTATCTTATTAAATTGCAAATGAGATCAGAGTTATAAGAGTTATGAACTACATTTGGTGAGTTGATCTATCTGCAATCTCGCAGTACCTACAATGGAACCCCCACAGTTCTGCACATGGCAAGGTTCATTAATTCCCTGATCTTGAAGTACATTTGACAGGAGTGATGTTGTAGATTATAAAATAGTATTTCTCAAACTCTGCCCATCTGTTAGTGATACAAGCGGTCTAAGTGTCCTATATATAGGACATACATTTCCTGCATTGCATACATTTGCTCTTGACATTGCAAGGTGTCCTACTGTCACAACAGACAAGCCATTCATTAAGCTGTCAGCACCTTACTCCACCGCTTCTAAAGATGGTTCACTTCTGTGTTTTCTGGTTCTCGTTGGATGACTTGTGTACTTGTCAGTGAGTTGAGCTGTTACCCTCACAGGAGTGCAACTGAGTTGCTCATGTCAACATCTGTAAACCAAGGCTCTATTTCTTTTTTTTCCAACAATCCAACACTTGGCTCCTGGTGGGCACTAATGGGTCAGGGCACCACATTGCACTCACAAGAGTCAAAATGGTGGCAGTATGAGTCAAGTCTTGGCTAAGACATCTGAGGCAGGAACATTAAAAGCACTGATGTAGAGGAAGCAAGCAACAACACAAAACATGATTAATTATAAACACCGTTTGAAAATCTTTTAAAAATGAAGAAAGGCAAATAAGCTACCCAGACTCATACATTGGAACTTTTTGAAATAGATTGTATATTAAATTAAAAAAAATTTAATCTGGTTTTAAATAGAGTATATGTTTTAAAGATGAGAAAAACTGAAAGGTAGTTTGTGGAAAAGTACAGTTAAGTTACCTAACATGACAATGAAGTGAATGTGATGGAGAGGTAACACATGCGCATGTGGAGGTCAGGGAACAACTTACAGAAAGGAATTCTCTTCTTTCTTTTCTTCAGCCTTGTAGGTCTTGGGAATCAAGCTCTGGTCATCAGACTCCACAGCTAATGCTTTTGACCTGCTGAGCCAACTCCCTACTCCAAGCCTGTTGATTTTTATCTTTGATTTTACAGTTCATATTTTAAAATATTTTGTGTTTATGAGAACTTTATTGCTCATTGGAAAACTGGAAAGACAGTTCATTTTTAACTGCTCGAAGATCTTAAAATGTGATTTCTGATAGTCCAAGTCATTTCTTTATATATTTTTCTTTGCATTTTTACCTAATCTATTTTTTTTTCTTTATGAGTAGAAGAAAAGTGCCGGTGGGAAAATTTAATTTCTCAAATTTGAAGCTTAGTTAATAACTATAATTCAAACTTGACAGCAAAAATAAAAAAAATAAATAAGAAATAAAATAAAAAGAGCCAACCAAAAAAAATTAACATCAGAGAGAAAACTGATAATCCTCCCAGTCCAGTTGACTGTACTCCCCACATCATCATCTCTAATGGAGATTTAGAAGCTGATGATAAAATATTAAACTATGATAACAGGCAGACTCTCTCACACGTCATCTTTCTAAGTTGTAATGGCATGGTTTTACTATCATGGGATAAAGGCGATGAAGTATTACTTTTCATGGGACTTATTCTTCTCCTATTGGCACTGGACTAGAAAAGACACCTCACTAATCAGAGGAGTCATTGCCTGAGGCATGACATGTTCTTAATCTCACTCCATGTTTTCCAATCATTAAAGCAGGTTGGTTTTCCCCTCAGTCTTGTGAAAGATGCCTGGAGAGAAATCAGAAGGGTCTCACCTGCAATATTGTCCCTGTTCTTTAACTTCATACAAAAATAGAAACTATACAAAGTTGTTTATTAGTTTGCCAAGTCAATATTGCATTTCTGTAGCATCATATATAGATAATATTACATTTCCCCTCTAATTTATGGTAAAAAAAATATTTCATTGTATACAGAAATGAGAAAAGCATTCTTTGGTTTACCACTTCTATACCACCTGTGTTTTATAATATATAAAACTTCACATGCCACCAGCTATAGACATGATGTCTACCCTCTATTTCACTGTATTCTAATATTACAGTATGATCCAAAAGCACATGTCACCTCTGCTCTCTAGTCCGCATACTTGTATGTATTATAATTGCTTTATGCCTTTATGGGTCAGTCAGAGTTTCTTATTTTGCTGAAGTACATGTGTATCTGATAAAATATTTTTTTAAATTTATGTGCCGGCCAGACATTTCATATGTGGGCTACATTTGGTTGAACCAAGAGACTGAAATCTTTCTCTGTGGGGATGTTGCTCAACTCTTCCGTCATGTGGCTGAGACTTTTTGCAGCTTAGATGGAGAAAAGAAGAGAATGCAAAATTCATCAATGAAATATTAGCTCCTTTGATGTCACTCTTTTTTTAAAAAAAAAAAGTTTGTGAAAAATTACCTGCTGAAGTTGAATTAAAAACAAAAAGTATTTGGGTCTGGAAAGATGTAGTGGTAGGACTATGGTTAAGTATGTGTACTACACTTGCAGAGGATTTGAAGTGGATTATCCGAATCCAGGCCATGCAACTCACAACTGCCTAGACTCCATACCCAGGGGATTGAATGCCCTCTTCTGACCTCCAGGAACATGTTCTCTCTC
>NW_021621692.1:4489077-4499894 GCF_004785775.1 Grammomys surdaster
TCTCTCTCTCTCTCTCTCTCTCTCTCACACACACACACACACACACATATACACACACTTAATAAAATTACGTTTTAAAATATAGAATGAAAATCAAGAGAGAAAGACCAGAAGGGTGTTGCTATGTTTGGATTTAAGTCATCATTGTTAATACCTACACAGTATGGAGTAACTCTACTTCTGTTTCAGATTGTCCTGGAAGTGAGCTTAATGACAGATATTAACTTACAGGGATTTGATTCAGCATCTGCCTCTGTCTTGGCAGAATATATATGGTTATTTTCGTGTATCTGCAAGAGCTTAGATTTGTGTAATATTAGGAATATTAAGAATATAGGAATATTAAGAATCCACTGAGCTGGACATTGGTGATGCATGCCTTTAATCTCAGCACTTGGGAGGCAGAGGCACTCAGATTTCTGAGTTCAAGGCCAGCCTGGTCTACAGAGTGAGTTCCAGGACAGCCAAGGCTACACAGAGAAACCCTGTCTCAAAAAATCAAAAAAAAAAGAAAAAAATCACTGAACATATGCATTATTGATATAGTGAGTCATTGATTTCCAGATACATATTATCTTTTAATATTTCACTTCTTATAGCCTTCTAGAATATATTTACTCTTAGACTTATAATTTCACTATGGTTATGAATAAGAAATTACTTTTCATCCACATATTTTAATTAATAAACTTTATCCTGAAGAGTTTAAACCACAGAGTAGAAAGCTGACTCCTCTTTTGGGAAGTAAGGCTGTCTGCTTCATCTACTACCAAATCTCTACTTCTCCAGAACATGGTAGACACTTAGTAACTAGCAGCCTAAATTAATATATCAATAAACAAGAGCTTAAGACATTTCTATCTTTAAAAATTATAATCATTTTTAAAACGAAATTTACATTAAAAAAACTTTACTAGTTCTAGCCCTTTCAGCCCCTATTCTCAGATTCCAACAAGTAATTAATTCAAAAATATGATCGTGTTTAAGCTTACTGGTCAGTCATTCTCTCTGGTCTTTTTCAATCAAGCCCTATAATTATAGTGAGGACAGACTGTAGATTTTCCCACAAGATCAAATTTCAAATAACTCATGTGTTCTTCCAAGAACTGTATGTATGGTGACCAGATTAGAGGAATATATTTTTAAGAGTTCAGAATATTGGATTTAAATTTTGCACATCTAAATAAATACTCTAAAATTATTCCAAAGTAATGTCTCAGATGGGAAAAAAATTCCAAAATGGCATGAAGGACAAGATCAAGAATTAAAAACTGAAATGGTAGTAGAGTTGAAAGAGGACACAAAATTTGAGGGAGACTATTTTGAACTCGGGACATCATATTAACAAACTTTGATATATAAACTGAGCAATATCCCTAGCCTTAGGAGAAAAAATATATATAAGTATTATCATTATGAAAAAGGAGATATCAGCCATTCTGTTTTTTAAAAAAATATGAAGTATGATGTGCACACAGATGGACCAGTTCTTTGTATTCTGGAGGAATAAAAATTTACATGTTGACTCTACTGAGAAAGAGCTGGTTGAAGAAGCTCACAAAACACAACATAGTAGGCATTCAATAGAAATGTTATAGGTAAATAAAGGGATGGGCCTTTACAAATGCCCAATGCTACTTGAATCAACATATATTGTTATAATTCTCTCAAAAAGAAACGTCAGATTCAGTACAATTCAAGTCAACTAGAATATGTAAAAGATATAATGTAGCATTGAGCCAAGTCATAAAAAAGTTGAGATGTATTCTACAGCATGCTTAACAGTAACTATGTATCAGTTGTTGGTGATAGTATTTTTCATTGAAAATATTTTTTTATACAACATGGTCTGATCACCATTTACTTCTCCCAGATTCTCATTACCTCCCCACCTACTCAACTTCATTCCCCTTTTCTCTCTTGGCTGAGAAAAATATAAGGCAAAACCAAAAATAAACCAACCAACAAAACAACAACAAAAAAGGATAAAAAAGCAAACAGAGGAGAAAATAATTAAAATGAAAAATAAAAAATAAACAACTGGAGAAACACACACAGGTGCACACATACCATAAAAACACAAAACTGGAAACCATAATCAATAAGTAAAACACAAGTAATATACAAAAAATAGTGGCCAAACAAAGTATTATGAGGCAAATTCTCAAGACATACCATTGAGTTCATTCTGTGTTGGTCATCTACTGCTGGGCACGGGGCCTTCCTTAAAGTGTGGTTTATATACCTTGTTATATTCCATTGGAGCAAAACAATTTTCCTTTGTGAGTGTTTGCCAGTGGGGCATAGCATCTGGGTTAAGGATGGAAATAGTGTCCATTGCCCCTGTCTGTGCTAGGAGCCCATCTAGCCTGGGCTGGGACATGCTCTGTCCATTTTGCCACAGTCTCTGTGAGTTCATGTGTGCATAAGTCCTGTTGTATCTGGAAGACACTGTTTCGTTGGTGTCTTACTCCCACTGGATTTTACAATCTTTCTGTCTCTTCTTTATGTAGTTCCCCGAGTCCCAAGGGAAAGGCTTTGATGAAAAAAAAACCTATGGAGGGCTAGGCATTCAAATGTATCTTACTCTCTGCACCTGGATCAATTGTGAGTCTCTGCATTTGTTCCTACAGGGAAAAGTGTCTCTGATGTTAGCTGAGGCACTATCTATGAGGATAACAGAATGTCATTAGGACTCATTTTATTGCTACATTCCTTTAGCAAAATAATATTATTTGATTTTCTCCTAGGTCCCTGGACTATCTAATATCAGGTTCTTGGCCACTCAAGCAGTGTCAGGTATGGGTTTCATCTCGAAGAGTGGGCCTTAAATTCAATCAGGTTCCTCCTATAACCTCTGTGCTACTATAGCACACCAGCATATCATGCAGACATGTTATCATTGTAGACCCCTGTGGCTGGTTTACCTCCTCTGGTAGGGCATGATACCCTCCAGTACCATGGATGTTGGTCAATAGGGGTGAACCCTTGAGCGAGGCATAAGTTTGGTAATATATGTAAGCACTGTCTTTAGCAATAGGATGTAACCACTGGTTTGTGGAGAGCAAATAATACCCTTGGAAATAGCCTGAGTGTTCTGGATAGGTTCCATGGGTCCCCTTTGGCCAAGAACTCAACTAGATATAATCCATTCCTAGCTCTGGATGTGATGTTTCACTTGTTGTTGAAAGAGGTCTAGTTGGGGTCTTCTCTCTCATGTTATTTGGTGATTCCATGGGTGTTTGGTTGCTAGTTTTTATTTTTGTTGATGTGTGTGTGTGTGTGTGTGTGTGTGTGTGTGTGTGTTAAGAATCTTCTACTGTAGTAGGTTTCCATATGACCCCTCAAATCACCCTTAGTGTCAACTGGTCCTCCTGGTATTTTCTCCCTACCTCTTTTCTTCCTCCCACTGCTCCATTTAATCTTCTCATTTTGTACCTCCACCTTTTTCTCCATATGCATGTATATTTTTCCCCACTTTAGGAGTTCTTTTCCTATCCTCTAATCCTTTACTTCACTCCTCACCTCTGTGATTATACAGATAGTGGTATGCCTATTAAAGTCACATCTTATTTTAATCAGATCCCATCCTCCAAGAAGTAGTGTAGAGAATGCTAGGCAAAAATAATTACAGGTATTTAGTATTATGTGTGCTACCAGAGTCCCATGATCACAGGATTTAAGGGTTTTAAAATAAGAATAATTATCAACTATCATCATTGACATCTTAGAGTTTGCTTTCATTTGTATGAATCAAAAGTCACTTACCCCCAAAAAGTAAAATAAGATTCCTTAGTCTAAAATTTTATGTACTTAATATTCAATAACTTACTTTGTTTGCTTAAGGAAGAAGCACTCTAAGACAATGCTTACATCTACATTTTCAGGTTGAGTTGAAAACAAGAACCAAATGAACTTAACAGTTAGGTGAACAAACTCGGTTTAAAAATCGCCTCTGTCTAAAAGCCCTAGATCAAGTCCCTCCCCGAGCTCCCACCAAAAGAGCTCTGTAAAGACAAAAGTGATGTAAATTTATGACCTTATAAATGAAGATTGACAGACAACCTAAGGCCTGAATCTGGAAGGAATTTTCCATAATTGGAAGTCAGACAGAGCTCGGTATATTAACCAATGGTTGCCCTGCTTGCTTGTCATCTAATGAAATAGAGTAACTCTGACA
Organism: Grammomys surdaster; assembly: GCF_004785775.1. Lineage (NCBI taxonomy): Eukaryota > Metazoa > Chordata > Mammalia > Rodentia > Muridae > Grammomys > Grammomys surdaster. The sequence goes on from NW_021621692.1 coordinate 4,493,258, forward strand.
GAATGAGAGATGGTAGAGAGATCCCAATGCTGATCAACACCCCCAGGCCCAGGCAGAGGGCCCTGCAGTCTCTGAATATGACACTCTTTCCTCATACTTTGTTATTTTATTATTTTATTATAAGTTATCCAAACTGGAACTTCCAGAAAGAAAGCGGGAGCTGGCGACTCTTTCAGCTTCCTTGGGAGAGACCACACAGTCCAGAACAAGTGGGTCCAGGAGGAATGTGATAATTCTTTTTTCTTTTACTCAGTCTTTAAGAATTTCATACAGTGTGTTTTGACCATATTTACTCCATTACTCCCAAACCCCAGGGATCTAACCTTCCCTTCCCTACCCAACTAGTTTTGTGTCATATTTTAAACCCACCAAGTCCAGTATGTGCTAGTTGGATGTGTGTCCTGCCAATAGAGTATGGCCAACCTACTAGAGGACATACCCTTAAAGAAAACTCCAAGCAGCTATGTATCATCAATACTACCTATGTTAGGATTAAGACTTTGCACCCTACTAAGCTCTCCATGCTGAAATTTCACCTTACTTAAGCTTCTGCAAGTTTCACACATGCTGTCAGAGTCACTATGAATTATATGTGTGACTGTTCTGGAGTATTCACAAAATACTGTTTAAAGTCATCTACTGTCACTGGAACTTAGAATTTTTCTTCACCCACTTCCAAATGATTGCTGAACTCTGGGGGGAGAAAGCGTTATAGATGGTCCTGAACCTTGGGAGGAAAGAGCATACGATAGATGCTATTTAGTACTGAGTACTTGGTATTCTCTTACTCTCTTCTTGTTGGCCAGTCAAGCGTCTCCATGTTAAGCACCATCTACAGCAGTGATAAAAATGTCTTGAATGATCAACTTGTGGAACATTTGAGGTCAGAGGTTATACTTCTGTGAATTATTGTAATTCCCTCCCTCGCTCTCCTCCAGTGGGTCCATGCTCCTTTCTCCTGTGTCATCACCGTTCCCCAGCATGGGATGGAGGTGTCTGATTCACAGCAACCAGTCAGTGTGGTAGCAAAGAAGCTGTGTGATCCTTGGCACCCGACAGCACTTGGAACCCCAAAAGTATTAGTAACCAAGATCTCATCAATTTTTCAAAGTAATAATCCCTCTCTCCCTAGATATTTCTCACTCATTCCTTTTTATTTCAAGAAATGCAAATATTTATGCCTAATATTTTCATATAGGAAGAAAAACAAACAGGACAACGTGTTTAGTCAAATTTGTACTGAAGACTTGGAAACTATACACGAAGATAGGTTTTAGGAACTTACAGAGATGGCACTAAATAGTCTGATGTATATGTTACGTGCTTCTGATGTTAATTTACCATTGTTCATAAGAAACTAAATCGAAGCCAGTGTTATATATGGGCATATTTCCTCAGTCCCAACATCTGAAGAGGAAAGTCTAGAGGACCATTAATTGGGTTCAAGCCAACCTGGGTTATATAGGGAGAACCTGTCTCAAGAAAACTAAACAAAGGAAAGGAATGAAACAAAGAGGACATGTGTGCTGTCTATCATATGGTATCTTACTATAGGACATATAGTCAAGGTTTGTTTTAGTATACATGCATATACAAAAGTATCTTTAGTACTTCTAAAGAATTAATGGTAAATATATTGAAAAAGGAAAGTAATTTATATTATATTAACTTTTTATTTAATAATTATTCACTAATTCATGTATTTTTCTAGATATTATGTACGCAGCCATCAGAGAAAAAGATAAAAGTCCATGTCTGCACGGAGATAACACCCCTGTACTTCCCATACCCCCAAACCCCCGGTATAGAGTCAAAATATCAGTCTTCAATTGAGTCCTGTTCTTTTAACCGGAGTATCAGCAGTTAAACAATTTTTATGTATCATATCATATTCTAGTTTCCTTCCAGTGGTTGAGATAAAATACTCTGACAAAAGGTAATCCAGAGGAGAAAAGGCTTGCTTTAGCTCACAATTCCAGGTTTCAGTCCATCATTGCAGGAAGCAAAGGCAACAGGAACTGAAAACAGCTGGTCACATCCCATATGTATCAAGAACAGAGAGAAAGCACTGTACCACCTGACTTATGTTCGCCACCCCCATAGATATTTGCATTAATATACTTCATACACTGCTTAAACATGTAGCACATGATATATAGGAATAAAACTAAAGACACGTGAATGGTCAGATGTCAAAAATCAAATTCACATAGGTGGTCAGATGGCAGCTAGAAAGATACATAATCCCACAGAATTGCGGTGTTATATATGATATAGCATGTAGTTGACCTTAGAAATTGTAATAAATGTAAGCACGTATCCCCTGTGTGGTTAGTGGAGTATTGTATAATAAATGCTCTCTCTTGCTTGGAATTTTAGACACCACCATCAACAAGCCTTGTTTTGTCCTGTATATCACTATTTGCTAGATTGCAGTTTTCCTTCAAAATCTCCCAAATAAAAGAGGCAAGCTCCAGCTTGCGGCCAGACAAGAAGGCTGTAAGACTTCAGACAGTTTTCATCACAGCTGGTCAGGCCTGGCCAGTCTCAGACAAAGGACTTCCGCATTTATCTGGCCCTTATTTTGATGTCTCATTCAAGTGAAGATAAAAGGAGAGATGTGCTTTGAAATTTAACCATTAGGGCCACAAAGAAATCAGCATGCAAATGTCACCCATACATGAATTTCAAATGAAGTCTACCTTTGTCACTGCAGACTTTTGAGACTTGTTGGGGGTGTTTGCCTGGAAAAGCAGTAGGAAGTGTGGATGAATGAGTGCTGGATGGGAGCCAGTTGGAACTCTTTGTCACAGACGTGGTATTGGTAATGACAACAGACATGCATCTGTGAATACACATGTGAATATATGCATGTTCATACACTTACATAGGTATATATAGTGAAGAGTAGAGACAGGGAAAAGGAGAAGACAAGGGAGATGGAGGGAAGAAGGGAGGAAGAGAGAGAGAGAGAGAGAGAGAGAGAGAGAGAGAGAGAGAGAGAGAACAAGGAAACAGAGCCAAAAACGAACCAAAAGGAATCTGATAATACCTTAATAGGCAAGAGCCTTGGGTAATAGACAGGTGAGAGAGATTCTGCATATGTATTTTCAAATTCAATTACTTTTACCTTTACAACAAAATAATTAATTAGGAATAGCCTAGTTGCAAACAATCCATGCACACTGGAGGTGATGAACTAGAGGACAGGATGAAGTTGTCGCTGTTACGACAGACATATTTACCAAGAGAGAATATGGATGTTCTACAACACGAAGTGGCTCCTTTTCAAAAGAAGGGGTACCAAATGTTTATCTTCATCATGTAGATGCAATTTTTTAAATTTGTTACTCTAACTAGTCTGAGTGAATTACCGAGAAATCTTTGTTTGGTTGTACAGATTTGCCATTATACATTTTGAGAGAATGAGCATGTCCAACTCTTCATCCCACACAGCCAAACTTCAGAATGGCTGATGTGACCATCACTGACAAAGAGGTGCATGGAGAAATGTCTCCTTCATTATGGAGGAGAATGTAAGGTTCTCTAATGATTCTGGAAGACAGTATTTCTTGCTATTGATTCAATATACAGAGGCCTCAATAGGTGAGTATGATTCCAGCAAAGCATTAAGTCTTTTTTTTTGTTTGTTTGTTTTTGGTTTTTCGAGACAAGGTTTCTCTGTATAGTCCTGGCTGTCCTGGAACTCACTCTGTAGACCAGGCTGGCCTGAAACTCAGAAATACGCCGGCCTCTGCCTCCCAAGTGCTGGGATTAAAGGTGTGTGCCACCATTGCCCCGCGAAGCATTAAGTCTTAATTGGGGTAGTCATATCAAGTATCTTCCGCAAGGTTTGGTGAGCTTTGTAGAAGAGGGAGTAGAGAGATTATAAGAATCTGGAGATGGTGGATAACTTCAAAAAACTGTTTTCTAGACATGCCAGGAAAGAGGAACGATGCACACACACACACGTACATACGTGTGTATGTATGTATGTACATATGTATGTATATACAACAGGGAAGTTTGACATTGTACATGTAACCCCTCTAATAGCTCAGAAGCTATTGTAATTTGATAGCTGCAGAGATATAGAGAGCCAGTTTTTTTATAACCCATGGTATGTTGACCACGTATTTGAGTGAACCACAATCACAATACTAGTGAGACAACCTAAACTTAATTCGATAGGGAAAGAAGACAATGTTCTAATGTCAAAACTTGGTTAAGAAGAGATGAAAGAGTTCAAGGGTAGTAAGGAGAGGAGCTGAGATGGTAAAAACGTTCAGAAGACAGATGAAATTCTCAAAGAATTAGTTGAAAGAGTTTAAAAATTATATTAACCAAAATAAAGAGATGAATAAATCTAAAATATTTACTAGTACAGAACATAATGATGAAGCCCCAGAAGAGATCAGAGATGGACACCTAAGTCCTCTCCACAGGTATACATATGGAAAAGGGAAATTTTTCAAAGGAAAACTTGTAGATACATTAAGCTGGAAGTATATGCTAAGATTATGTTAGAAAGTATTGAAGAGTAGATTCAGAACATAAATAATATTAAAGTTCAATACTGTGTGGAGTAAGTGACTCTAAGAAGCAAATGAAACTAAGGATTGAACTGTGCTGTCCTCTTTCTTTATATATATATATATATATATATATATATATATATATATATGAATTGAGTAACTGAATGATGATACTTCCTGCTATCCCAGCACTCAAGAGTGGAAAATCATGGAGAACTGGAAGTTCAAGGTCACTCTCTGCTACACAGCGAGTTAACAAGGTGTGCCTGGAATACATGAGACCCTATATATTCATTATATATATATATAATATTTGCATAATATATTTAACTAATATATAAATATACTTACATAATTCATATAAAATATATAAGCATATATTATACTTTATATAGTAGTGTATATTATATGTTATATATTTACATTTGTATTTAATAAATATAAGTATATTTATAATTCATATGATATGAATATATATTATACAGAGGAGGTGAAATTTGGTAGATGATTGAATTCTTTCAGAGATTTACAATAGTATAGATTCACACATACAGGACGTAGTAACATAGAGACTGTTAGAAACTAGAAGTTTATGTGCTCAAGACAATGAATGATTAATTGTAGGGATCACAATATGAACATCATTTCATTGTTTGGCCATGCGTTATAAAATCTAAGTTATTGTTCTGGTTTATTTTGGTCAAATTGACATAAACCTAGACGTATTGGGGAAAGAAGGAGTCTTCATTTAGACAATGGCTCTGTAAGATTGACCTGTAGGTAAGTAAGTCTGTAGATCATTTTCTTGACTTATGTTTGATGTAGACGTGTTCAGGTCACTGGTGGCTGTTCCACTCGAGGAAGTAGTCATGGATGGTATAAGAAAGCAGGCCTAGCAAGCCATCAGGAGCAAACTGGTGAGCAGCATTCTTTCATGACCTCTGCATCAGTGTAGAATCTAGGCTCCTGCCTTGAGTTCCTACCCTGACTTCCCTCAGTGTCTGAATATGTACCGAGAGTTGTAAGAGCAAACAAACCCTTTCTTCCACAACTTGTTTTTTTTGGTGATGATTTACCACAGTGAGTCCCTGAGTGGCTTAGTAGCTTTTATGCATATGCTATGTAACTCTCTTTCTTTATGTAAAGGACACTGGAAGGTTCTCTTGGCAGCAAAGCACTGAGCTGACAGTGACTTCAGGTCATACTGGCTTTCTGCTATTGTTAATCAGGTGTCCTTTATTGAGATAATCACGTTTTGTCTGGTTCCAACTCAAAAACAAGGCCCAAATCCCACTGCCTGTTCAATAAGGGAATGACTTAATTCAAACCACATTCTAGGCTCTGTGGGGTCTGATGTGCTCAGCCGAGCTGTCTGCCACGTTGTCTTGAAGTCTGATGGTAGTTGTGGAATAACCTTTAAGATGGTGCCTTTAGTCTCCAAAACCAAGAGAAAGCTTGTCAAAATAAATCTGAACTTCTGACCATTGTAGAAGACCTACTATGGGGTACTGACAAGTCCTTGCTGTCATTCACTGCCTGATCCCAGTGTTTTTGTAATAAAGTTCAACGGCGGTGGCATGTATGCAGAATAAAATCATTGTAAGCCATATGAGTCCAAAGAATACAAATCTAGAGAGAATTATCTGAGGCTGTAATGACGTTACCCATGTCTGAGGGTCCCTCCTTCGACTTTGAAACATGAGATTTTTATTCGATTATTTCTCCTGCCAAAAGACATAGCTACTGTCTGACCACATTTGTGGCTTTCTCTTGAATTAAAGCAAATAAATAAAAGAGAATTCTAAATCTGTGAAATAAAACAAATGGGAATATGTTCACTCATTTGTTCCCCTGCTGACTGAACAAATTCTGTACATTTAGATAGATTTGTGAGCCTTGTCTGCTGTGTACAAGGCTTTAGACAGATAGATAGAATGGACTCTCTCTGTCTCTCCCTCTGTCTCTTGTCTCTCTTTATTTCTCTCTGTCTCTGTCGCATTTCTCTTTGTCTCTGTCTCTCATCTATCTGCGTCTCTGTCTGTCTCTATGACTCTGTCTGTCTGTCTGTCTGTCTGTTCCTCCCTCCCTCCCTCCCTCCCTCC
>NW_021621692.1:4499994-4518115 GCF_004785775.1 Grammomys surdaster
TCTCTCTCTCTCTCTCTCTGTGTGTGTGTTCAGGTATGTTTGCACATGTATGTGGAGTTATTGAATGCCTTCCTTACTTCCTCTGACTTTTATTTAGAGGACAGAATTTCTCACTGAACTCAGAACTTGGAAGCAAGTCCTTTCTGTCTCCACTTCCCTGGTGCCCCGATTTCAGGTACACAGCACTACACCAAGATTTTATGTGGGTACTGGGGATTGCTTTCAGGGAGCTGTGCTTGCAAAAGAAAACTTCTCACTGACTGAGTCATCTTCCAAGACCTTAAATGAGCTTCTTAAATTAATTAGTTGTCTTCTGTTAAGGAATTTTATCTTGGGAGCTGAAGGGAACTGAGACACCCATGTGTCTTCTTTTTTCTTTAACCCTTTCCTCTTTCCTTCCATCCCTCTAACTCTGCTCTTTCACGTTCCTCTTTATTTCTTCCTAACTGTAAGATGAAATAATATATGTTCTTTTCTTCAATGTTTCTTTTTTTCTCTGACTCTCACAGATACGTAAAGACTCAGAGCTGTTGGAATATTCAATCTATTCTGCATGGCTGAAAGATCTTCTGAATTTTATGTTTATTTTGTCTTGGTGCCTGATATTTTCTCCTGTCTGAGTATTGTGCTTGTAGAAAAAAAAAACATTTTTGGAGGAGAGCTTTTCTATAAATCTTGCCAACAATAAAATGACTTCAAAGTAAAGCACATAGAAAATAATTCCAAAGACTTTTATTTACAGCAGTTCCTTCTCCCAAGCAAATTTTCTAAGAAAGCCTTTAGTCTGCAGCTTGAATTAGATCAGGAAACACAGACTCCAATGATGGGAAGTATGTTGAGTTGGTGGATGTTCTGTGTCTATTTCTCAATATGAACACATTATTATTATTTTGTAATAGTAATTACAAAATAATACTCATAGCTACTGTAATTTGCATTATTAGCTAAAATAACCAATATGCATGTATTCATTTCTCTGCTGTAGACTGGGTGAACTGTGGCCAGCTATCCTTGACCATTGGTCACCTACAATGATGAATTGTGACCTAGAACTATAAGCTGAAATAAATCCTGCTCTCCCAACTGTTGGCTGACAGGAATACCATTTTTTATAGCTTGTCACTTTCTCTCTGCAGAGCAACACTACTGAGGTATTAAGTGCATTGCATTCTTACTCCCTTCTGCCTGACATTGGATTCAAGTTCTCAGCCTAGGACACTCCACAAGAGAACCCTAATTCTTTCCTCTAGACTTGGTTGATGCTCCTTATCTTAGATCTTGGTCAGACTCTTCAAGAATTTCATCCCCATCTCATTTCTATACATGTCCAGTCTAACCTGTCATCATAAATTAATTCTTTGTTTTTAATATCTATCTGCTGCACTAACGGTGAACAATCTGCAATGAAAATATGTATTTCTATTACTGATTGAGCATTTCATGCATACATATACTATTTTGACCAAGTTCACCTTCATTTCTTCCTCTCCATTCCCTACCCTATCTCCACCACCAGAGCTCTTTCACTTTCATTCTCTCTCTCTCTCTCTCTCTCTCTCTCTCTCTCTCTCTTCCTCCCTCCCTCCCTCCCTCTCCCCCCTCTCTGTCTCTCTTTATCTCTGTCTCTCTCTCTCTTTCCCTCCCTCCCTCTCTCCCTCTCTCTCTCTTTTTAACCTCATGAAGTTCATTCAGTGCTCCCCGTATATGCAAGAATGTCGGGCCGTGTCTTATTCATATATTGTCCTAGCCAAGCCCATCATTTGGGCAGCATACATTGCTTTTTATGTGTTATTGGGTCACTGGAATCTATTAATTTAAATTGACTTATTTAAAATAACACTTGGCTGTCAGGTGTAATGGCTGAGTCAGCAATAGTTTATAGATGTTTGCAAAATTTTTTTTCTCCTCGACTAACATAATCATTTTAAATCATACAAAAGCTTTTGAAGGTAGTAGAAACATACCTAGACTACTAATGTGCCTTCCACAAAGTCATGAGTTTATAGCTATAGCACCCACATATACAGAGTATAAGCCACATATGCCTGTAATCCCAGTGTTGGGAGAAAACAGATAGGCAGATACCAAGAAATCACTGGCTAGCTGGCCCAGCTGTGTTAGTGATTTCCTGGGTTATAACGTGAGATATGGTCTCAAGAGTGAAGTACAAACAACCGAGATAGACATTCCACATCAAGATTTGATCTACTCTTTAGTTTATGTACACATTGCATGTGACTCACAAACAGTAGTGAACACTCTCACGTAAACAAGTACATTCACCATTGCCATACATCCTACAAAAGACACACAAGCATGCATGCACACGCATGTATATATACACATACCCACACCGTGCACACACACATACACACATGATGCACGCATGCAACACACATTCATTAAACACATGCACATATATCACATACATACAAACATATAAAAACATAACACACATATGAAATGAAGGCAGGAGAGAAGCAAAAATTAGCAGGATTTATATATTAAATCACATTCTATATTACCATCTCCCAAAAGCCATTTCTTATCCTACTACCTTATTTATCTGCACAGGACTTATAAATAATATATTCAAGTTCACTTACCCTGTTGTTGTCAACATTGCTTTTAGCATTTATATTTTTATGCCAACTTCATTAAAACCATCATCTTCTTCTCTTTAACATTCATTATTGTGGAATTATATCATATTTGGCTCCCCGGTTTCCCTTATCATACAAACAAACAGTTCAGAATACATACATATATATGCATATGAATATATATATATATATATATATATATATATATATTTCAAGAAATGTTAAAATCAACATATACAACAAACCAATGAGTCACCTATACACCATTTTATTTACAAATAACTTTTATTTCTTTGGTAATGTTGGCAGCCACATCTAATTCATACCTTCTTAAAATGAGCCAAAGTCATTCCTGGAACGTGAAAGAGGCATATGATTGTACAATCTATCTCCCTCTCTTTTTTCTCTATTATAAAACAGCTTTTGCTCAATTGTTACTGAGGTGCCAACCGTCTAAAATAGTGCACACACTCGTGTAAACAGATTTTTTTGGGGGGTGACTTCTTATTGTTACTGTTGTTTTGACTTTTGTTTTTGTCCAAAATCATCAAATTCCAAGGACACTATAACCAGAAGAATCAGACTTTTAGAGTGGAACCTGCCTATGGGCAATCAGAAACAGCACTGACCCTCTTTTATATGTGCACATTTTGAGTTCTGGTTCCAGGAAACAGGGTTATGCAATGATAGAAAAGGTACAGCCCTAGAAAGGAATAACCTTAGATTTCTGGTCTTGAGAATCACTGTGGATCACAGATATTACTATGGGTAGATATAGTCTCCATGAACCCCATATATATTTTCTCCTTAGAGACAATAACTGAATGCCTTTCCTCCTATTGCTTTCTTTCAGCCTTTAGTAGAACCACAGATCCTGAAAACCAACTCTGTTATCAGTAGGCCAGTGTGTGTATATGTGTGTGTCTTCGAGATATACCTTATCTTTGAGACACACCTTATTTTGAGAAAGGGTCTCTCTCTGGGTCCAAAGTTCATTGACTGGCTAGACTGACTGATAAGAAAACCCAGGAGTCGTCCAGCCTCTATCCTCTTAGCCCTGGAATTACAAGTGCACACCATCATGCCTGACTTTCTTTTACAAAAGTTCTGTGGATTGAACGTGAACTCTCATGCTTGCACAAGGCAGCAGCCATTTTTTATTAAAAAAAAAATCTCATCCCCAGCCTCACTGATGTTTTTGATATAAATTTTTTCTGAAGCTCTTCAGAGTACATCAGGATATTATTCCCTTTCACATAGTCATCATGAATTGTTCGGGATTTTTATGTATTTATTATCTTTGTCAATGTTCGTTACTTTCTAAATGATGGAGAATTTCTGTAGACATATGTGTTTCCTTTATGCACAGTTGTAGCCCCAGATATCTGCTTCAAGCTCTAGCTATGTCATTTAATAGTGCCTTCAATAATCTGCACGGCCAGGGTTAGTGCAGAATATAGAGTGGATCAGTCAAAGAATTCAGTAAAGAATGTTTTCTAAAACTTCAATAGTTCCCAAAGCAGTCAGGGAAAACCTCAACCTACGTCAGACTCTAATATTTATTAGCAACATAGCAGTGATGTGGTCACTTTCGCTTGCTTGCTGTTCAAGTGCAGTGGACCGGGATTTGAAATGACTAAATTTTATTCACATGGCTAGTCATAAAGGTGAAAGAGGAAACCAAAACCCTTTAGATAAAAGACCAGAAGCATGGAAACTTTTTAGGACCCATCCTTTGATTATATCACTTATACTAAGAAATGGACCTGGGCCTGTGAGATCACTTCGGAGCCTCAGCAGGGAAAGGTACTTGCCACGAAACCTAAAGACCAAATACAGTCCCAGGGACCCTCACAGTAGAAAGAGAAGACTAACTCAAGAAAGTTGTCCTCTGACTACCACATATGCGCAGGCATGTGCATACATATGAGTGAATAAGCATAACAAAGGGTGTTTACAGTGAAACCATTGCTGACGACACTTCAAATAGATATTTGGATAATGCGACTAAGATGAGGAAATAACATACATCAAAAATTATTTACATACCAACTCTCAGACAACTCGAGACTCTGTCAGGGTGTTGTCATAATTGTATCCCATTTATATCAAATCTTTATAAACTCAATAAAAGTGCCTTTGTGTACTGAATGGACAGACGTGGAATGTGACACAAAATTCTTAAATGGTTCAACCAACAGATGGGATGGGACCTTTGAAGGAGCCTTAAAAGGCCAGAAGTTGTCATTGTGATAGGGCTATGTACAAAGAAAGTGCAGCCCGAACTGTGTCCTACCAGAAGGATAACATTCATGGGTAAGATGAGCGACTGCTAACATCCACTCAACACCGGCACTGTCATGCCAAGGGTTCCAGAGTTCATTCATTCTCTCAGTTAGAAGCATGTTCTCTCAGGGAAATAAAGCCATGGGGATCCTTCTGTATAAGATCATAGTAATGTGCAACCAGGAGATAAAAATTTAAAAAAAAACAACAACAAATAAACCAAACCAACACAACAAACAAAAGGAATTCTTGGCTTGCTGCTCTATAAAAATGATTTGATTTGATTTTTCCCAATAGTTTGTATAATTACATGTGTCCATCATATATATATATGCTTGTCCCTTTGTACCATTATAGAGTCACACTTCTTTTTATTTATTTGTATATTTTATTTATATGAGTACACTGTAGCTGTCTTCAGACATACCAGAAGAGGGCATCGGATCCCCTTACAGATGGTTGTGAACCACCATGTGGTTGCTGGGAATTGAACTCAGGACCTCTGGAAGAGCAGTCGGTGCTCTTAACCACTGAGCCATCTCTTCAGCCCCAGAGTCACAGTTCTATTTTCATGTCATATACACAATTAAAGATTTTGTGTATCTGTATGAAATCTATGAACCATAGGTGAAAGAAAACATAGAATTCATATTTCTGAGATTGACTGAGTTTATTTAATATGAGCATCTCCAATTGCGTCCACATCCCTACAAATAACATGACTTTGTACTTCATTCTGGCTTAAAAGAACTCTGTCATATATGTAACCCACATTTTCTTTATTCATTCCTCTGTTGGTGGTTGGTTCCATAGCATAGCTGTTATAAATAGAGATGTCCTTGTTGAGTTAGATATTTAAATGAAGGCCACTGGACGGGCAGACTATCTATGTGGCAGTGGCTCTGCTTAGCTCAGGCCACCATGCTCCTCCGCCTGAAGACAAGCACTCCACAGCTGGAATCTGCCAGAGGCCATGCGCGCCACAGATAGAAACGGCCAGCCAGAAACACCAGCCCTGCCACCCACGAGGCACCAGCATGGGAGATGGCTCTGTCAATCTTCCATGCTATCTTCACAAAGCTGGGCTGTGCCCAGACCATCTTGCCATCCACGAGGGCCTGGGAGAAAATGAGAACCTAATGCTTAACAAAGGCTTTATATATTTGGCAATGCTCAATAACAATATGCCCACATAATTACAGATGTTTCTCAACTAACTAACCTAGATAAGTTGTTATCAAGGACTGCTCTTTGTACATGCGTGGCATCCATGGCGCTATATCTCTCTCTCCCCCTCACCTCACTCCTCCTCTTCCTTTTCCTCTTCCTCTCTTTATTCCTCCCACCTTAGCTCCTCCTGCATGATCTAAACATGGATGTGTAAGTGTTTCGTTGATATTGGAGACCTTTGGATGCATATGTAGCAGTGGTGAAGCAAGACTAATATGATAGACCTATTTTCAGTTTTTGAACAAGCTCCATATTGTCTTCTATAGTGGCTGGATCCGTTTGCATTCCAACCACAGTGTATAAGGTAACTCCTGTCCACAACTTACCAGCATTTATTGTTATGTGTTTTCATAATAACTGCTGTTCTGGGATATATCATTCTCATAGCTTCAGAGTAGAAGTGATGGCCAGCTTTCCGATATGTTGCTACATTTTCAATATGAGACATTCTTATTAGAGTTGAGGGAATGTGCCTCTATCAGTTAGGTGAACAAAACCGGAAGCCAGTGCAGGCTCAAGGTGAACACAGAGAATCAGAATCGCGGTGCTCCAAAAGGTTCTCTGTCTGACGACTTCAGATCCCTTCCACTTCTTCAACTAGAAATACTGCTGAGGGCTTGCCAAACACACAAAGGCCATGGCTTTTAACATTTTGCAAGCAAAAGAAACACCATTTTAAACTCCTTTGAAAACTTTCTCTTCTTTCACATTAAGAGGCTGCCACACGAACGGAACATGCCATAAATAATGTGTGCTAACGTTTTCCAAAAACTGGACATCAATTAACCTTAATTTATGAGAACACTTCTTCAGAGGAGCACAGTTCAGACTCATAACTACTGAAAAGGCTCATTAATAGAAATGTGTAGGGAGAGGTTTTGTTTTTTTTAAAAAAGAGAACATTAAAGTAAACACATATCATTGCAAGGAAGGTTCATGATTTATTGCAAACTCGGTGGAAAGGAGACTTTATGTTGTGTTTCCAGGGTAAATTTTGAGCAAAGGAATCAAGCAAACAAAATGAAATGAGGATATTCTCTTAGGAAAGGCATCCTGTGTCAACCCAGACAAATGTTAGCTAATACTTAAAATAAGTACTATATGTCAGGCGTTATGCCAACATGATCTTGTGTATGTGTTTCACCAAGAACACTGCAAGATTTGTTTTGCTGCCGTATAAAAAGTTAAAAATAAAGCCCCCCATGTTACTATGGAAACTAAGGCCAAAAAAAAGTATGTCATTTAGGCGGAAGTCTTGTCTCCTGCCCACACTCTTTGAAACATTACACGGTATCCATAATAATCAGATAGAGGCATAGACAGCCCTAGATGGACTTGTGCTATGCTTTGTGTTTTACAATCTCTAAGTGGAAGTGGAGGTACTTTAGGCTTTAATCTGAGCCATTTATTTGTTTGCAACAGTTGATTGTGTAAATAATGTCAAGTTTGTGAAAATAAGCTATTTCTATCTTTAGGTCTTCAACGTGGCCATAAAAATAACAAATCAGCTTCATTTGTTACATTTTTAAACCTTTTTAAACAATTTGAGGATCTCAGATAATATCCCTATATTAATTGTAAAATGAAATTTCTATTTCTCTTTTAAATTATTATGTTTATTTAATTTTATACATGTTTTACTTGAATGTGTATATATACACACATAACTTAATGTATGTCTTAATATATTTATATATATATACATACATACATACATACATTAAGTTATGTGTGTATATATATTTGTATGTGTGTATGTATATATACACACATATACATATATATGTTTTGCTTGAATATATATATATATATGTATATATATATATATGCCATGTGCTACAAAGTGCCCACAGATGTAAGAAGGCATGAGATCCCCTACAACATCAATAACAGATGGTTGTGAGCTACTATGTGACTGTTGGTAACCAAACCTGGTCTTTAAGAACAACAAGGTTCTTAAGTACCGAGTCAACTCTTCAGCCATGAAATTTGTGTGTCTTAGTGAAAATGAAAATAAAAAAAGCAAAGATATATTGTAACCAGACTTTTGGCACCTTTGTGAGTTCTTTTCCTTTCACCCCTCTCTACCTTTTCAACCCTTTAACACTAGGTAGGAGAGAAAGAAGGATTTGGGGAAAGTGGAAACCATATCATTAGACTACTTCTTGCTGATTAGGAGGATTGACTTCCTTGATCTTTCCCATGAGGGTATCTATTTTCTTCTTTTTGTCTCTATGCACATGACTATTTGACAAACCACAACCTAAGGCAAACAACAGCATCCAACCACCAACTGGCTAACTGCCTCATTTATCAGACCTCTAGCATTGAAATAGCCTCAGGAAATCTCCCAGAATTCCAAAATTCACAGACTCCCAGAAACTCCCTGTAGCTGGCAAAATCATGCCCCTACTAAAGCACAAGGCAAATCACAGTCAGATTCTGTGGTGAATCTGAAGCAGCTCGATATACCATACCTTGGATTAAAATGAAAACAGAATCTTATAATATTTCTTTGTTTTTAAAGAAACCAAAATTCTCACTACAGTATTTTTTTTTAAGATTTATTTGACATCAATGGGAGGAGTGGCCCTTGGTCCTGTGGGGGTTAGATGCCCCAGTGTAGGGGAATACCAGGACATGAAGGTGGTAGTGAGTGGGTGGGTGGGAGAGCACTCTCATACAGGCAGGGGAAGGGGTATGGGATAGAGGGTTTCTGGAGGGGAGACCTGGATAGGGTATTGTAAATAAAGAAAACATTCAATAAAAGAAAAAAGGTATAAAAAGGTATATATATATATATATATATATATATATGTAAATATATACATATATGTGTGTGTAAATATATATATATATACATATATATGTATATATGTAAATATATATATATTTAATTTATGTTTTGTGAGAGTGTGCTGCCTTCATAGCCCAGAAGAGGGCACTGATCTCCTGGAGCCAGAGTTACCGTGGTTCGTAAACTGCCTGGCATAAGTGATGGAAACCAAACTCTGGTCTTTTGCAGGAATAAAACATCATACACAGTCTTTGTCATTGAGCTATGCCTCCAATTAAGGTATTTTTATTTCTATTCTTGGGGGGGGGAGACAGAGAGAGAGAGAGAGAGAGAGAGAGAGAGAGAGAGAGAGAGAAAGAGAGATAATGCTTGCAGACCCATTCATATTTTGATAAAGGAACTAGGATATATAAAGCAGAATGAACTGGGAAAATTCTACACCACTAGCCTTTGATGTGCTTTCACGATTTGCCTCCAATCAACCCCAGACAATTTATTAAGTTCAAGATTTTGTCAAGGTATTGAATTTCATCAATTAGCAAAGATGGAAGCTTTTTACAAAGGAAGGATTCTCAAATTTAATCATGCTTCAGAATATTGGAGAGTATGCTAGCAGGAAGAGCAGTAAGCCTTATTGCAAGGTTTCTCTCACATAGATCTCCAGCGAGACCTGTGAATTCCACTTCTAACAGATTCCTCTGGAAACTTCATTTTTACAGCCACCACATCTAAGACCTGTCTACGGGATAGAGCTAAGTCCTTACCATCCTTCGATAATACCAGTTTCTTTCCAATGAATAAGTGTACTGTTTATCGCGTCAGTAGAGAGTCAAACATTGAGTACTTTCCAAATGATTTTCAAGTAACAGCATTATCCAATCATCAGAAAAACTTTAAAAGTAATATGGAATAGTAACCCAAACTATTATGGAAGAGCCTCATGTTCTAAATCAATCAGTAGTACCACTGACCTAAGTAGACACTTATTATCACTTTGCGTGAAAAATAAGTCAAGGCTCAATACAGATTACCAATCACTTCTCAGTTTTCCATCAGAATTGAGAAGCTTCCAGTGTGTTTAAACCAAAGCAGGAAAAATAGACACTAGGATGAAATATTAAAGCATGATCTATGGGTGTTTTGTGATGTGATGTGTGTGTGTGTGTGTGTGTGTGTGTGTGTGTGGTGTATGCTTGCATTGGGACTCTTCCTCTATTAACATAAACATATGTTTTGAAACAGAGTCTTTCATTGAGCCTGAAGCCCACTAATATAGTAGGTGGCCTGTGAGCTCCATGGATGCTTCTGCCTTTCTAGCACTCAGCTTACAGGAAGGTACCACTATGCCTTGGATTTATTTCATTAACATAGATTCTGGACATCTAAACTCAGGTCCTCCTGATTGTTCACAAAGCACTTTATCAACTAAGCTGTCTCAAGATTGGTGTTTAAATTATTAAATATATATAACTTACCTCTGAGAAACTGCGTGTTGAATAGGAAACATCTACCAGGAAGACAGGAGTGTAGGAATTGAGGGTGAACATACTCAGAGGAGGAGAAGGTCATTTTTAAATTATGAACATTGCTTACCGAAGGATTCATTTTTACAAAAACCTCTCTTGGTAAATTTTTGGTGACAGATGGTTGTTGGCAAAATTAAGTCTGAAATACCTCCAAAGTTTAGCTTACATTGATTCCTAAAAAGGGAGCCCACTTCCGCGTTCCGGATTCTAAAGGAAATGTTTGTGTATTGGCCCTCTAAAGTCTTCTGTCACAGGAGGAGGGAGCTTGCGCTTAACATGCAAAACTCGCTGCGTGAAACTGTGTGAAATGATTCAATTATTTCCATAATAACACTTAACGTATTCCAGATCTACTGCATTAAGCACGCCGCCAAGAAGCCTTCTGAGTCTGTGCTGTTTCTCATTTCAGAATACTGTAAGCACCCCGAACACATGTTAGGAATCTAGTTCATATTCTGCATTTGTAAAATATCAAATTTATATCAGCAGAAACCACAGCGGCAGCACAGGAGCTGCCCCCCAGAGCCCAGCCATTGTGCAATCAAACTCTTAACACCAGTCTATCATTTCTGAGAACTTTCTCCTGGTTGAAATGGACAAAATGATTTTCACAACTCAGGGCCATTTTCCTTACCTATTTATGACATGGGCTTCAAAACACATACTCAACAAGGATCATTCTCCAGTTTCTATTTTGTAAAGTTGTGTCATTGACTCTTAAGGTACATATTAAAAATAAAATTTATTTTACCAGAGTGCTCCTATACTGTTTCATAACACAAAGATCTAGTTTTGCAAAGTCCCTGGAGTTTGTTTCAATATGCTGAGATTCAGATTATTTGAAAGTATGAGTTTATTAAGAAAGAATTTTCCCTCCAGTGACTTAAACACATTTATTTTCAAACACACTTCCATTTTTCATTACATTTACCTCACCAGATAGAATGTCAATAAACTTATTATATGTCTAAGTATGCTACAGAAGTTGCTGCCTTTGCTAAACATCTCTCTCTCTCTTGAAAATGCGGATGATATTAATGTATACTATGTTGCTATTTTACCATCATTATAGATGTTGTACATGGGGTAACATCAGCTTGTCTTGTATTTTATTGAATTACTTTCTAGACATAAA
Organism: Grammomys surdaster; assembly: GCF_004785775.1. NCBI lineage: Eukaryota > Metazoa > Chordata > Mammalia > Rodentia > Muridae > Grammomys > Grammomys surdaster. The sequence goes on from NW_021621692.1 coordinate 4,511,572, forward strand.
TACTGTGGTAGCTAGAGTCTATTGAGAGATAGTCAGATCTACAAGTCTTAGACTAAAAATCATACTTGTAATACCATGTCTGATCAAGATGTCTGACATTACTGGAATTCCAAACAGTATCTGGATATCCATCAAAGGCACACCCCTTATTCTTTCACTATCATTGTTCTTATGGCTACTGGCCTCCACTTAGAGGTAGCCTACAATGTAAAGAAGCTTACTCTGCATACATTTTAAAGGTACATATTGAAAGCAAGCAGAGGATCCAAGATGACCCTTGCTACATTCCGTCCTTAAACCTCCCCTTTGAAATCTTTCAGTTAGAGAAAATCTTTTGAATGTAATTTATTGCTTAACACAGTGAGCATTTCTGTTTTCCTTTTCTAATACTGATATTTCTAATCTAATACTTATTGTGTGTATGTGAGAGAGAGAGAGAGAGAGAGAGAGAGAGAGAGAGAGAGAGAGAGAAAGGAAGGAAGGAAGGAAGGAAGGAAAAAAAGAGGGAGGGAGGTACGCACTTGCATATAGGTTTCATGGAGGACAGAGGTATAGATCTTGTGGGGTTGGAGTTCTGGATTATTACGGACGTTGAAAATTTGGTGTTCTGAAGGAGCTGCAAGTTCTCTTACCCAAGGAGCCATCATCTCTCCAAAACTGTTTTCATTTTTTAAACTGATCTCTTGTTCCTCTCTTGCCTTCCTGCTCCTTCTCTGATTCTTCGCTGAGCCATCCTCTTCCCCCATACCTCTATAGAGACTGGCTATGAACATGTGGAGAGAGAGGGAAGGTAATAGGGAAGTGAGTGGGGAAGGGAAGAGCCCAAGAGGGCAAGAGAAAAAGGAAGGGGCAAGCAGCCCCTTTTATAGTGGATCGGGTCAACCTGGTTATTGCCAGGTAACTGTGGGGTAGAGTTTTGACAGAATGTTAACATATATTTTTTCCTCCCTTCATACTCTCATTTTTTTCTGCTGCATGAGTAGGCTTTTGACAATTTTAAAACAATTAGATAGACTATATCATCTGTGTGTGGGAATTGAACCCAGATCAGCAGCCAGTGCTCTTAACTATTGAGCCATCTCAATAGCCTACATATATATATATATATATATATATATATATATATATATATATATTCACTAATTTCACAAATCTTACCTGACTTTTTCTATAACTATAGGTTAGAAGCTCATCCTTCCATGTCTCAATACTCTACTAAAACTGTTAGGCTAAATCCCCAAATTATATAGAGTTTGCTTTGCCTGTGTGTCTGCAAGTTTGTGGGTCTATATGCATCTGTATGTATATATATGTGTAGGTGTAGGAGTGTGTGTGTGTGGGGTATATGTGTGCATACATGTATATATGTGTGTCTATATATGTGCATGTATGTATTTCTATATATGTATATGTGCTTGAGTCTATATGCTTGTGTGTATGTATTTGCATAAATATATATATTTATATATGTGTGTGTGTGTGTGTGTGTTAATGTATATATGCATGTTTTTATCTGAATATGTATCTGTGTTTTTACATATATGTGTATATGTGTATGCATGTCTTTGTGTTTGTGTGAATGTATATATGTAGTTTGTGTGTATGTCAAGATATATGCATTTGTGTGTGTGTGTGTGTGTGTCTATTTCCTTTTACTCTGTAGAAATGGCTTAACCTAAATGTGAATGTACATGACAATATGTGTGCATTTCACAAGTATCTAACCAGAGTAGAGGATCAAGGAGCATCCTGCCAGCTCAGCTCTGGCTGAGGCATCCTGCAAGAGACTTTGTCAAGTGTTCCCTGATTGTAAATAGTTACCTCACATTACCTCAGAGCATGAGGCCATGTTTGCACACGAGAGCCAGCCACCACAGCAGGGCTTAGCTGAAATGCTGGCTTCTGGAAGTCATTTTCTACCACGTGCAAGTTTCTGATAAATCTGCAAAATAACTTAAGCAAAGAGACCCAGGGTGATTTTTCTTCCTTCATTCTCCTTCTTACCTCTGGCCCAACTCAGCTGTAAAACTAAGTCCCCTTTATCACTGCAGTCTCCACTCCTTAATCCAGTTGACTTTTCTGAGCTTGCTTTTGCACATGCTCGTCTCTTCCTGCACCACTAAATCGTATCAGCTGCCTTGGATTTGGGGTTGATGGTGATTGCTGAGGTGGGAAAGACAGTGGTTACATTTGTCGGCTACCTTTTCACAAGATGTAGGGATCAAGGAGTGGGGTTTTAGGTGTTAGTAGAGTTTGCAAGGTATATAGATTATGTGGTTCATTTTTTATTTTTAATTTGTTTCTGACCATTTACTCTTAGATATAAATCTTGAAATAAGAACCTTATGATGACTTTTTTGTGTGTTTCGTAGAATATTAAAACGTAGCCAAAAAGACTTAGTGTCTATGTACACATTGAAAACAGAGTACTGACTAAACTAGGTTTGCATGTTAATTCATAACATAATTCTTCTAGCATCGCCAAGATATTTTGTACATACCTCTGTGAGCATGTCCCTCATACTAGACCCAACACATGAGATAAGAAGCTCATTTTTTATTCATTCTTTGAGAATTTTGTATGATGCATTTTGATGAAATTCACCTTTCCCCCATTAATCCCAGAGATACCTCCCTTCCCTATACAACCAACTTCCTTTCCAAAAATACAAGAGAGAGAGAGAGAGAGAGAGAGAGAGAGAGGGAGGAAGAAAGGGAGGGAGGAATGGAAGGGGGGAGTTATCCAAAAATAGGAGAGGGGAAGGGAGGAGGGAGGGGGGAGAGAGAGAAGGAGAGAGAGGAGGAGAAGCATCTCTGATAATGCTTGAGAGTTGTACTCATCTATGGTTATAACTGTAAGTCATTAGGATGCCAATCCAAGGTTTTAATTGTCTTCTGTGAGAAGAGTGGGGGGGTGTTTTATAAGCTTTAGTTTTACTTCCCCACAAACAGGCCTGCCTTTCACCCAAGTCTTTCTTACAAAGACATAGCCCATTGTGGGTACCACCATTCCCTAGGCAGGGTATCTTGAATGGTGTAAAGGAGGAGAAAGCTAGCAGCAAACAAGGATGCATATATTCATTTCTTCTCTGTTGTTGACTGTGAATATGACACTTTCAATTCCTGTCTTGACTTCGCCATCAAAAGACACTCTAACATGGATCCTTTCTTCTCTAACTTGCTTTTTGTAAGGAGAGTTTTATCATAGCAACAGAAATGAAACTTGGGCAGGTGTTAGCATTACAGATCAATATTATTAACATTATTAGAATTATAAGCACTCTATCATCATAATTTCTTCTATTACACTAATCTTCCTATTATTTTTCCACTTTTACTCTTTGGCAATATATCCCTGACTATTCTTTTCCTCTCTCAAGACCAGAAATTTTCAATGTTTTCCTATAATGGTTGAATAAATATTTTCAGTTTTGGTTGGTACAGAGTTTCTGGTACTGCTATGTAGCTGTGTCATAGCATCCAAAAGAAGACATGGCTGACAGCAAAGCAAACAGAAGAGTGGCACCTGTCACCAAGTTCCAGTAAAGCCTTTTATTTTCAGGCATTAACGTTTTCATAGATTTCTCATCCATGAGCTATTACTCTTCTTTAATTTAATTTTATTTTTTTGCATTTGATTTTTCTTAGAGTTTCATACATGGGCACTGTATTTACCCGAAACTCTATCACTCCATTTGCTGTCATATCACATACTCCTACTCAAATTCATTACATCTCTTTATTCAATCAGTAATGACACACACACACACACACACACACACACACACACACACAAACACACACACCAGGATTCTATTTTGTGGTTTTTGTATGTATATGTGTGGAGCTGACTATTTGAGATTAGGTAATCTACTGAGAGCTCATTTCTGGAGAAGACTTATACTCCCTTTGGGGGTAACCATTGATTGACATTTCCTCTGCAGCTCTTCATCTATAGGTGGGTCCTGATGAGAGTTCCTTTCTCTCAACTGTTTAAAAAATACAGAGATTAAAAAGTAATAAAGACCATGGCTGACTTTTGATCATTCAAAAATTAGTAGTAGTCTCTGGCCATATTTTGACCAATCCCTGCTCTGATATGAGACTTAAGCTTGTGGCTAGATTCTGGTGGATCAGTTCCAGGCTCAGATGAAACGTACTGGAAGAAGAAATAGTAAGAAATAGGACGAGGTTATTCCAATTCCTAGATTTCATATAGAATTTAATTTACAGAATGGAAGCTAAATAATACATATTTTAAAATAGAGTCAATAATAACATTTTTTTGCTAACCAGTAGACCAGTAGTAAATATACAAATTGCTAGGTTAGACATTGGATGTTCTGCAGTCACTCAAGTATGTGAGTATGTATTTCTATGAACACACAAGCATAGTCCAGAATGGGTGTAAGGTGTCCTGCTCTATCTCTCTGTTCCCTATCATCTTGAGACTGGCTTCCTCACAGAGTCAGAAAAATCACTGTTTCTCCTAGGCTTCACGCCCACTGTCTTCTCAAGACTGTCTTGGATCACTCTCCACTGCTTTTGATGCCTGGTTTTTGATGTGGGTGCTAAGGATCTGAGCTCAAGTCTTCCTGCTTGCATAGCAAGTTCTCTTATACTGAGCCACCTCCCCAGTCTTAATGCTCAATCTGGCTCATTGTGAAGAATTACCATGTCACTAAAACCATGTGATTCTACAGTAAAAGATTAATAAATCACACTGATCGTTTATACCCAAGTTTAATAGTTTGCTGAAAATCAACATGTTAGAGCCAGATCACTAGAATGACCACTCAGTTACAATCTCATTGACAGTGCTGCTAAAAGCTTCTGGAAATTCACTCACAGCAAAATCAGAACCACAGCAACCAACTCTTAGCTACTTAGTTATGTCCCTCTTAAAGATGTTGACTCAGTTGTTTCTCCCTTGTTTTAGAGTTTGGTAGTAATAAGAGCTATGTCTGTAGATGGCCACAACTTGCTAAGGAGACCCATCTTACAGGTGAAGGTCTGGAGGTGAGCCCTGCTGTCATAGTTAAGTGAGTTCTTTGTTCACACCAAACATATTTGTCAAGCAATAATAAAACCTTCTTAGCTCATTATTCTCAGAAACACGCTCCGCCATCACAGGAGTTCCTTTTAGTTTGTCTAACTGCCTCCACAGTAGATTTCCCTAGTCAAACAAGGACCGAATCTTCTGAAACATCCACAACTACAGCATCACTTCAGGCCAGCCGTCTTTCATTCCCATGCAAACAGACACCAGGATGGAAAGGTGGTGCATATATTACCCACATCTGTCTGCTACAAATCTGACTCAGTTTCATGCTCTTAGGACAAATTCCAGGCAAAGGGCCACTGGGAGAGGCTCCATTTCTCTATACCCCATGCCCAGCCTTGTCAGTTAGGCAGCAGAATAATTTCTTTCATAAGGTCTGTCTTAGCCAAAGTAAACATACCCATGCCCCGTGGCATGAGACCTCTAAAGGGAAGGGACTGTGTTCTGAATTACACTCCAAGGGGAGTTGACCTGAGATCAGATGCCTTAAGACCTGGAAAGCAGTGAGACAGGCGTATATCAAAGATGGACTTTATCATTTGGTATGGTTGGAAAATCAATTTTCTATATATGGAACCATGGCACGGAGAAAACCCACCTCACAGACCCCAGCTTTCCTTCCCCCATGGTACAAATTAAATGGATGCCATTTGTTCTTGAGTACTAGAGCAACCAGCAACTCCAAGTTGGAAGCAACCGTTTAAAGGGATAGAAAAACAAACTTTTAATAAAGAAATGGAAAGATGTCATACACTCACACTGATTAAATTAGTAAGAAAATATAGGCCTGTCCAAACGCCCTGTGCTGCTTCCTTATGCATCTAATGGAAAACTTGTTTCTGATCCAGGATTTTATTATTATTGTTATTATTTGAAATGCCACTTTCAGAAAAAAAAAATTTCCATTCGATACCCACCTTACTAGGAGAGACTCAGTATGAAAATAAATAGTTGAAAATGTGCAGTGACTCGAGCAGTGTGAGCCAAATTAAAGCGAAATTTCCATCTGGACCTCCACATGTTACCACCCAGAAATATTTTCTGTATTTCATTTCTATCCGTTTTAACAACATATATTTTATTTATTCTCTGATAGTTTTGTATTATAAACCATGTGTAAGCAACCATCCTGATCATATGTACACTGAGATATACCCCTCCACTCTCCCAAGACCCAACTTCTCTCTCCTACTTCCCCAGAAGTTTCTAAATCTTAACTCCACCCAAGTACCCCCATCTTCTTTCTCCCATACGAATACCCAGGAGTTACTTTTTCTACCCATGTACAGGAGCTCTTTACCACAAATCACCAATGCCTCCTTCCCACTCCTCACAGGAACCCCCAATTCTTTTCTCACATCTTTATAATAGATTCTATTTGTTTACCTTCAGGAGAAATGTGAAGAAAAAACTTGGGGGTTCATGTGAGGAGTGGGAAGGAGGCAGTGGTGATTTGTGGTAAAGAGCTCCTGTACATGGGTA
>NW_021621692.1:4518215-4527831 GCF_004785775.1 Grammomys surdaster
TTATATATATATATATATATGGAGAGAGAGAGAGAGAGAGAGAGAGAGAGAGAGAGAGAAAGGGGGTGAATAAATCCCTTTAACCATCTAGCAGCAATGGGCCTCCTGTTCTACAGCATCACATGATTCTATCTATCGGCTAGAGACAGGAGATTGGCCTACGATGTTCACCACACCAAGGATTGTAATGTTTTAGTGTGTTGAAAGTAACAGCTGTCAGATATTTTCTAGAGAGACAGCTGCTATAGAGAGTTCTTGGTATTCAAAGAGGCTGCTAAGCAAAAGGTCTTTGTCTGCACTGATTTGAGAATGGAGGTATAGAGAACTGTAAGCTTTTTTGGTGCCTTGGGATGCACTGGTACCTTGCCTAGGCTAGCAAAGAAGAGATGATCTGTGAGTGCAACTCTGTATGGATATGAGAAGAAATCAGAACATTCTGATCACAGGTTCATTGGGGGGAAAAAAAGAGGAAATATGACCATTTTAGTCCAGGATGATGTCTGAACTGTGAGACTTCTCTCTGAGAGAGAGCATTCGTGGGAGTTGTGACAAGTCCTGTCAACTGAATCTTAGGAGAAGCAACAGAAGGATGAAATGTTCAGTTTCCTGGCCCAGCAGATTCATCTCTCAGAGTTAATATTCGCTCCTTCTGTATCCTTGAAAGAAGAACCCCTGTGCCTATGAATGGCATAAAAGTAGCAGATCAAACTAGCTCTGAGAAGTCTCTTTGGGAAGAGTTCAATTCTGTTCAAGAAAAAGGAGCCTCAGCTATAATCTTCTCGCTTATTGAAAGGTTCCCAGTATGAGTATCCTGAAAACGTATGAATTTTGGAAAGGTAATGTTCAAACCTTCCATGTCAGAGCCCTTCTCCATGAACTATCCACTATCTACAAAAAAGCACAAGGCATTCTCACTGGAGGCTGAAGACCTTTCTTCAAGTTTGTTCCCTGAAACACTGGTGTTTGAATGAGAAATGCAGGCCTTGGGCTGGGATATTTGAACAAGTGGTCCCTGATGATGGCACTGTTTTAAGAAGCCTTTGCTGGAGGATATGCCTCCCTGGGGGAAGGCTTTGGATGTTTACAATCTCAGCTGCCCCTTCCTCCCCACCCCCATACACTTGTTCACTTTCTCTGCTTTGTCCCTTCACTTGAAGATGTGAACTCCCAGTTTCCGGTTCCTCCCACCATGCTTGCTTCCTTTTGCCATGCCCTACTGCCTGGATGGGCTCTTATGCCTCGGGACTACAAGCCAAAATTGACACAATTTCATTAGTTGCCTTTGGCCATGGTATCTCATTGCAGCAACAGAAGAGTAACTAATACAATCAGGTTTCATGAACACTACCCTTTCTCGTAATTAATAGGACAAAGCTGTTACAGGCTGATGGCAAGGGGGCTGTGGTCGATTTGTGAAATAACAAATCATTCTAAGGAAACTCACTGTTATAGGAAAATATGCTGTAAGGTTGTTTACTCGAATTAAAAGGAGGAACAACGGGGAAGAAATCCCTGGCCTCTACAATGAACGATAAAATGATATAATCAGCTTTAATAGGTAGACTAAATAAATAGCGGCCAAGGGGAGAAATTAAATCCATTAACTCTGAAAATTTAATCACCATGCATTTTTTTTTTAGCCTTTGAAAGACATCTCTGTAAAGAAGTAATAAGATATTAAACGGCGTGGGTAACCTTTTATTAACTTGAAGTCAAGTGACTAAAATCTGCTCATGCGCTATGACGTAAATGTTTGGAAAGGATGCAGGCTCTAAAGGAAGACTCAGAACAAACAACCACACTCCAAAAATATCCTTACCCCATTTCTCTGTTCCATTTCACTGTATTATTTTACTATAGTTTCAGTAGTAACTATAACATCTGTCTTAATTTCTCTGATCAGTTCTTTAAGGTAGAAAAAACCAAACAAACATTGCATTCAAAGTTAAAACTGAATCGTTTCCCATTTGAACAATAATAGAGGTTTGATATAAGTAACAATTTGATACATTATAGAGAAGTCTTGCCATGAAGATGGGGACCCAGCCTATCAGGATAATTTGAGAACAAGTCAGAAGATTTTTCTTTTAAAAGAAAATATTTTTTTTTTATAGAATTTAAGTTCCACAATAAAGACCTTTCCGGGTACGAACAAGAGAGGTGACTTTAAAGAGGAAAATGTTAGCTATTACAGGCAAGAAACTCATTCTAACCCACTGAAAGCTTTCAGCCCTCTAGAACCACAGGGTGGGGTGTGAGTCTATAGATGTATCTTTTTTTCCCCTCCCGAACACCCACAAAGAAACATTCAGTGATCAGTCCTAGCTCGAGAAACCACACACCCAAGAGAGTATGTCAAAAGCCCCTTTACAGAGTCTAAATGGAGGGAGAGGCCAGGCTCCGTTTTCACACTTCTCCTTGGGTTGCAAGCTGACCCAAACAGACATTTATGGTCCTCTAAAGGGGCCTGGGCACCAAGGGAGCTTCGTATCAGCCAACTGACAGAGCAGCAACCGCACCTTCTGAATTACCTAACCATGCCTCCTGAGCACTTAATCTTTTGAGTTTCCCTTGGCCTGGTGACATGAACAAACGAACAAATCCACTCCACTAGCTGGCTTCTGAATCCCTATATCCATTAGTCTGGGGACAGAAGCCAGAGATACAAACTAATTAGAGAAGCAAAGCTTCACTTTCCTTAAGGTTAATGAAAAGCCTCTGCTGTCCTACGATCTTCAACCTTTCCTGGGTTCCAATCATCTGCCTTGATTTGGAGTTTTAAAAATATGAGGGAGTATGTTCAAGAACTCTTTGTATGAGCACCTGGTATCTGCATAGGGAAAAAAATTAAAAATAAATTAAAAGTTTAGAGTCTCTATTTTAAATTACATTACAATATACAAGTTGACACTATATTTGATTTTTACTGTAAGAGACTGAGCAGATGAAGGGATTGGCTCTCATTCCAGTAGCTGGAGCTGAGGGCACCTCAGTAATGCTTGCTCAGCATGGCAAGGCCTTGAGTTCAAACCCCAGATGCTCAAAAACAATAAATAAATAAATTCCAGGATTTGACCTCTGCCAGGAAGGTGACTTCAATCTGCATTGCCAGCTCTGATCTGAATATTCTCCTCAGTCTCCTGTGGAGGAGATTCCTCAGGAACATCCATGCCAGAAGCGTTCTTGACGATAAGGGACAGCAAGTCACGGTACTTATTTGTTCCATAGTTGAGATTTCAGGGGGATTATCTGTTTGACAGAAAAAAGTGTGTGTTATTCATTTTCATGCACTCATATCAGCCTGTAAACATACGCATATACACATGCACATACACACAACTTTCCCTGGTAACAAACCTCTATTATCATGGGTCTAGTATACTTACAACTAAATGGTCAATTATGGCTCTTTGGTTAATTGTTTAAATATCTGCCTTAAATAACTCTTTCCTCTGTTTTTATAGTTAAGAGTCCCCTGGCTTTCCTCTCATTTCAGTCTCTATGTCAAGTCTTTAATATGTCCTTAGAGTCCTCCGCTGGTTGTACATTGAGCCCTGTGCGCATGAGAAGAGAAAATTAAACATGTATGTGCACCTTGTTTTAGACATCGTGGAAAATTATATAATTGCCCAGTGCTTAAAGCATTGATTGAGTCAGCATCTTCTATTTTTAAATAAGATTTAATTATTTCAAAGGCGTGTCATACTATTTAAGTTTTAAGAATATTGAAGCGTTCAGATGTTTTTGCCATGTTAAATCTGTATCTTTGTTTTTTATAATATGGAGAATCTTCTACCTCAAGAATAGTATGTTTAGAAACAACAGCAAAACAATAAAACAACCAACTCTGTGTGCACACATGCGTATGTGCAAACACACACACACACACACACACACACACACATCTTTTTCATGGATACAAAAGAAACCATTATACCTTTTAAGATTTAGTGAACACAAAAATTCAAATATAAAAATCAACAAATTTTAGAGTAAAATCAAGAGCTAAGATCTCCTGTACCACAAGTTTCCAGGGATATCTATTCCCTGTTAGAGACTCAAACTAGCTTTCTTTAATAAATGTATATACATATATATTCATCACTATTTTAAGGTCTCTTTGGAGTGTTCTCTGGGTGGTGTTTCACAATAAAACAAGATATTTAGTTTTCCATATATATATATTCTAAAGAAAAAATATATATATATATATAAAATATGGTTATTGCTTTGACAGTGTTGGCATTAAGTGATAAGTTTCCTTCATTTACTGGCTTTGTAACTTTAATATCTAAAATAAGTAAAGAAAGAGAAGTATCCCTTCGATTGCAGAGCTGAAGCATGCAATCTTATTCGAATCACATTCTTGCATATATTCACAAACTGTGATTTTGAAAACAAAACGAGAAGATTGGGTTGATGGATGGATGCCATCTCTAAGGGTAGAGAAGGCGGGTAGTCATCACCATTTTAAGGTCTCTTTGGAGTGTTCTCTGGGCGGTGTTTCACAATAAAGCAAGATATTTATTTCTCCATCGGTTTTGTGCTTGACTCAATGTTTTATTTAGTGTTGCTTTTCTTTGCAACAGGAATCTGCTCTGATACAGAGTAGCAGTGATATCTGCAGGGAAGGCACTGGATGTGTAATGTATGTTTAATTGGAAAGGGAAAGGTAGGTTGAGTTATTGAACAAGCTTGACTTCTATGCTCCTCAAAGCTGCCACGAGAAATTGAGCTTGGTTTTAGCCACACTCCTGTCTTCTATTCTTTCTCTCACACCTGCTCCAGTGTGAATCAAGGTGTGAAAAATCTGAGCCCACTCAAGCCATGAAGTCTTGGAGAGTGGTTACGGGGAATAGGTGTCAAACAGAGTTGTGATTGTAAGAAAGAAAAATATGGCCACTCTCAGTCTGCTATTTGAGCCTTAGATAGAGTTTTGTTTCTTATTACATTTCTCCTTTTCGTGTTATCTGTGCATTATTTGATTCAGTGTAGAAGACAATGTATTTCAGTTATGCTTTATATTGAAATACAATGTCTAGATAGATATAGTTAGTTCAATCTGACAAGTTTAATCATGTCAAAAGTCATTTATATAACCTAAACATCATCAATATTATGTTGATATTCCCCATAATACTTAAGATATTCTTTGAAGTTATTTGTAAATAAAATCCGAGTGAATTCATCACAAATATTTACAAGGCCATTGAAATTTCACTTCCCCTCCCCCTCCCTCCATTTTCTTTTCTTTAAGAAAGAAGTAGATCATTCAAAATAAACTAAGTTGAATATGATTTGTCTATGGTGTCCTAAAACTTTAGATGAAAAGAATATATTCAAAATTAAATTAAACTCTGATTGCAAAGCTATATACTTTATTTAGGAATGTAGAGTAAAGCAAATACATGTTGTAGAATGCAGAGATCCTGTCCTCTTCGACTAGGAGTGTTCTTGAGAGCTAAAATCACTTATTCATATCTTCTAGAGGAAATGTGGAATCTTCTTGATCCTGTTGATCTTGGCAAAGTCCCAGCAGAGTCACTATATAGAATAAAACTGTGATATTCAGGTAACTGTTGAGAACTGAATGCTCCCACTTTACGTTTTGTTCTATTTTCAAATTTTAGGAATCTAGATGAGATCGTGGGAGGGAATGTTGATCTAAGAACACATGCAGAAATGAGAGGAGTTGCCATATCTGACTAGGGAGCCAGTGCATCTGAGCAGGAGTCACCCAGAGAGAATGCTGTAGTGAGTAGAGTCCAGCAAAGAGACATACTGAGTGCATATGGTTACATCTTACTATCAGTGAATTAGTATGTGGTGCCATTTACCTTGAAGTAAAAAGGTATTCAGTTGAATTTACTTTTTTTCTTTTATGTGTCCTAACAGTGGAAAGATTAAACTTTTAAAAGATATTTTGGAGTTTTACAGACTTTGGGCTTTAAAGGTGACTGGCTAGAAGGAGACTTTTTAAAAGGCGTTTGACGTTAAAGATGGTGGGAATTTTAAATTTTGGAATGTTTGTATTGTAATGTTGATATTAATGCATCATCTTGTGGATGATCAAAAAAGGAAAGGTTATGGCTTAAGAGTGACATGCTTGTATGTCAATTTGATAAGAGGTCAATTGTGCTAACAAGACTTACGTCAACACAGACTAGAGTCATCTGAGAGAAGGGAGACTCATTTGGGAAAATGCCTCCAGAAGACCTGGCTGTAGTAACACTCTTGGGTATGCTCTTAATTAGCAATTGATGTAAGAAGGCCCAATGCATTGTGGGGGTTGTCATTTCTAGGGTGGTCTTCCTGGGTTCTGCAAGAAAGCAGGATGAGCAAACAATGAAAAGCAAGCCATTAATCAGCAGTCCTCCATGGCCACCTCTACATCAGCTCTCGCTTCCTGGTTCCTGCCCTGTAGGCTGAGGCTTTTCGAAACCTGCTTTAATTACAGTTCTTAACGTTTCCTTTCTAGCCCACTGAGCAAAGTTAGGGGAGAAAGATGGTTAATAGGACAAGAGGGATGTAGACTTGTTTAGAAGTAGTTCTTTGGGACAATACCAATCTTTGTTGTCAGTCTATCAGCAGTCCAGTCCAATTAGCAAACACCAAACATCAATCAGTAGCACAGGCTTGATTCAGAAGAAATTGCAAGGCTCTGCCAAATTGGCACAAATCTGCAAAAGTGGCAAAAAACAGCCGGAACACCATGAGAATTTCTTTGCTGCTTTTCTCTCTACAAAGTCACAAAAAGTGAAGATCAGTGAAGACCAGCAAATCGTGGCAAGCTGAACCAATGGAAGAACATTGTTCACTGTCTGTTGGGTTATACTTATACTCTTTCCAAATATCACGCATCCTCTCAAGTGTCTACTTCAGCAAAACATCCTCTCACCGATCCACTTCAGCAAAACATCCTCTCATAAAACATCTTCTAGAAAAACATCACATGATAAAACTGAGTCTCCACAAAGATACTAGAATTTTCCACCTCACTACCCTGTCTGCGTTCCTTTCCTGGCTTCCTCAATGATAAGGAAATATAGACTATAGTAACATAGGAGTATAAGCCAAGTAAATCCATTCTTTCCCAGCTTGCTTTTGGTCATGGTGTTTCATCACAGCAGTAATGACTAAAACAGTGGTAGTGTGAATTATGAAGAATATTTGGAGGTTAGAGTTATAAAAGTAGTTCTTCTGAGGTGCCTCAGTCTTTTCTTATCAAGCTATCAACTGGCCTGATGAAACCTTACCACATAGTGGAAACTAGTTTGCTTTGCTCAAAGTCTATCAATTTAAATGTGAACTACATCTAAGAACAAATTTCTCCCAGTACTATCCTACTGGTGTTTGACCAGACATCTCAACACCATAACATAGTTAGGACAATACTTAAAAATAGAAATATAGCCAAAAGCCACAAAATACCTATCAGAACTTACCTACTGAACTATGATAGGTTATTTATTTGTATTGATGGATAATATTTTGTTTTAAGTATATAGTCCGGTTTGCTTGTTCCTTTACCTGTAGAAAAGAACCTTCACTGTTTTCAGCTACAGACAATTACAAATACTGCTGTAATAGCACAGATGTATGATGGGACACACTTGTTAGCCTATGTAGTTAATACCAAGGATGATTGCTGAGTCTTATGATAAGAATATTAGTTTTGCAAAATAGTGTAAAGCTCATATCCAAAGTAACTGCACCAGTCTGCCCTCCTGCTGTTGACAAGTGGGCATGCCCACCACTCTCCTTTATCAACATCATTTGGAAACATCAATTTTCTTTCTTATTATAAGTGTATATTGCCATTTTATTTTATTGTTTTATTTGCAGTTGATTACTGATATATGCTGAGACATTTTTGCTAGACGCAATTTTCTTCCAGGAAGCACTTTTTAATTTATTAACGGGCATGATGTTAATTTCTCTTGGGAGAAACTTTTTCCACACCCAGTCCGAGACAGACAGACAGTTTCCTGTCTCTACTCGCGTTGGTAGATGGACTTTTGCCTATTTCCATTTTCTTAGGCTTGGGTTTCTTTCAGAGACTTGATTTGTGTAGAAGTTTCAGCATGAACTCTTCTCAGCGGATCCAGAGGCATTCATGGCTTCTGTTCTTGGCTTGGCGGTAAGGCTCTGTCGGGCTAGACACTACGGTTCTATGACTCTGTTCAGTTTGATAACCCTCATGACTTCTAGAACATGTCAACATGGCATTCTTTATATCACGACTGGGTACTTCCTAAACTTCCCTTTAAAGTAGTCTCTTTGTTTGTAACTTAGTACCAAATAGTTTTCAAAATTTATAAGAATATGTTGGTTCTAAAATAAAAATTATGAAGATTCATGAGTGGTTTTCTTTGGTCGATGCTAGAAAGGAAGAAATAATTTTTGGAAAAAAAATAAATATCCAGGCTACCAATCTTCAGAAAAACCAAAATAAACAGATGGGAGGAAGCAATAAATAAGAGATAGAGTTTTAATTTAAATTTTAAAAGTAGAGTGAAATAACTTAAGTAAAAACTATATTTCAAAAGAATATATAAACCTATACGTGTGTGTATGTATGTGTATACATTTGTATTCTTTATGTTTGTATGCATGAGTATATATACACATATACATGTGTGTGTGTGTGTGTGTGTGTGTGTATCCAGAATTGCCAAGACACAGAAGAGGCACAGACTTAGAAATAAGAAAAAAAATCTATGATTATATCATAGATGATCATCCAAAGAATATATCAAAATTATATATGTGTATGTATATAAAAGTCCATTTTAAAAGAATATAAAAATCTACTTAATGCTTATAAATTAGACAACTTGGATATAGTGGGCTGAGGTAATACAATTGTTGGAAAAGATACTACCTGAATTTAGTTTAAGACCCCAACTGGAAGCCAGTCAATCCTCTTTCTTGAATAGAAATTAAACCTGTGCTGAACTCTTCAAGGCTTTCATCCTTCTGACTACAGTGGGCTGTCTACTCACCCTGGGACCAAGTAACAACTAAGGACAGCTTCAGTCCTATTCTCAAATCACTATGGAAAGTTTTGTGACAATATACGTCACAAAATGAACCTAAATCTCAAGGCATTGCACCATGGGAAGTAATTCATAATGACTCATTGTACTGAATATAAATATATAAATAAAAATAAAATTTAGGCGTATAGAGTTGCTGAGACTACTGACCATATAAATAAACATACTCACGTGCTCATTCTCTCTCTTTCTCTCTCTCTCTCTCTCACACACACACACACACACACACAAACACACATACACAGAGCAATTTTTTCTCTAATTAAAATAATACAATTTCTTTGTAAATTAGACAAAATCTCTAGTGATATATCAATAATATTTCCCATTAAAAGAAAAACAATTGTAAAGGGAATGTTAATGAATTATAAATGCCTATTCTATAAAAAATATTTCAAGAATATTTAAGAAGAAGCTAGGCCACATATTAGAAGAAACAGTTTATTATATAGCACAACTTTAAAATGCTTCTGATATACATATATATTCATTATGATATATTTCATATATAAATATATATATATATATATATATATATATATATATATATATATATA
>NW_021621692.1:4527931-4566017 GCF_004785775.1 Grammomys surdaster
AGGCACTTGAAAACATGTTCAGAAGTCTGGCTAGCCAATGGTTGTACACACCTTTAATCTTAGCACTTGGGAGGCAAAGGTCAGCAGATTTCTGAGTTAGAGATCAGCCTGCCTTACAGAATATGTTCCAGGACAACCAGAGCTATGCAGAGAACAAAACGAAACAAAATAAAACAAACAAAAAACAGTAGACTGGCTATTAAAAATAAAAATTTCACCAGAACGAAACATCCCGTATGTCTGTCCAGAGGGCAAGAAGTAAAATAAGCAGAAAGGTCTGGCAACAGGAAGTACTGAGGGTGAGGAACTGTCAATCTGATTGGCTGGCAGGTGTTCCAAACAATGGCCCAGCTTGCAGAGCTGTCAGGCACTATCTTACCAAGTCACTGTATACATCAGCAAACATACTCCATACAAAATGGAGAGAAATAACATGTCCTTGAGCTCATGAATGAATAAACCAACTGTACCCATACAATGGAATATTCCAGGCATGGGAGAAGAGCAGCTACTGCCATGTGCAATGACAGCATGAAGTTTACACACACATGTAGTATGCAGTCTTAAAAAACTGTAGGCTATGGAAACACATAACTGAAGGGACATAGTGAGACCTTGGAGGGAATGGGGGAAAAATGAAAGTTGAGCACAAAAGGGACAAAAGTAGGGGTCTATTGAGATCATGTAACGCTGTGTTTCTCGTTTATGATGATACTTTGGTTTTGTTAGCTTTCTAGAACTGTCTACTCAACAGTTAATATATGCACGTACGTACGCGCATACACACACACAGTCACACACTAGCAAATGCACACATATTTTAAAGTAGTTCCATGCTTTTATACTAATCTGTCAGAATTATCTTCTTATTACAAGGTATCTTTCTCTAATCAACTGTGTAGCACTGTAGCTTTCAGGATATCACTCAAGAATGAGTTCCCGTTTACAGCCATCTTTCTCATGTTCTAACTAAGCTAGTGTTACAGTCCTCAAATCTTTAACCAAGATGAAAGTCTACAGCTCTTCTACCCACCCCCCATCCCATTTCCAGTAACATAATTACTTGGGTTTTCGTACTTCTGCCCCACCCGGAAGCCTTCTGTGGGGACGTGTTTCTTGGTGAGAAGGGGATGTTTCCACCCACCTTTGTATATTGACACTTGCTCTGCCCCTGGCCATAAATCACTTGATGACATCACATTGTTGCTATAAATCCATGAACAAATAAGCTAGCCTTCCATTAGGGAAAATAAAATGGTCCATTTTCGGACTCGGGCTGCGTACTGTTTATGGGTTGCTTGCTGCTTTCGGGGGTTTTTGTAAGAGACCATCCAGTGTTTCTTTCTGGCCTCACTCCAGAGACCCGTGTTAATACTGCCCAGTTTCCAAGATATTTGGTGGGAACAGGGCATAACAGAGACACATTTTCCATCAGGGACCTGCCCCGTTTTAGTTTCTTTTTCCCAGATGAACTAAACCTACTGTTTTATGAGCATCTTCAAAGAAGTTGCACAGTAGCTTGCTTTATTGAGTATGGGTTTTGCCACTCAGAGGAGAAGTCACATGATAGTGAAACCCAGAGCTTGCAAATGCTAAAAAGTACAGTCGCGATTAACATCAGCATTTGACTATGAATTATGTGCATATCTTAGGGAAAGTGGGTCAGGGGGCTAATCTGTGGCCCAGGTGTAGAAAGAATCATGAATTCACATAGTTTAGCTGCTTCCAGAGTGGTGAGGCTACCTGTAAGCATCAAGTATTAAGAGCAAAATCAGTGTTCATCCTAGCTACCCTTTCCTCCAGGATTTGAAATGTGAAACAATGTTCCTGCTCCAGTGGTTCTGAACTTCAGCCCAGTTATTTCTCTCTGCGTTGCTCATGTCAGGGCTTTTGGTTTAAGAGCTGAATCAGGAGGGAGTTGGAGTGCAAACAAGTCATGGCTTCAATATCTATCATTTTTGTTCAAGAAAAATACATGGTAGGAGACAGTTGACTATACATGTATATGCATATGTATATGTACATGTATGCATATATAATGGGCATATACATATGTGTATATGCAATATATATATATATATATATATATATATATATATACATGTATACATATATGTACATATAAATCACACACATACAAACAAGATAAATACTTAGTTGTGTGTGAAAGTTCCTTCAGGAAATTTACTGATTTTGCTCTATTTTGTATTGTTTTGCCTTCTTGGAGTTGGGATTAAGTTACTGGTACTACAGAAAGTAGATGCCAATCTTGTTATTTTTATCATTCTTGATTTCACCTTCTGTATAACAAACCCCACTAAACTAGGGCAAATACCTTCACATGCAAAGCTTTACTATATGCAGTGTGAATTCTCACATCAAAGCATCAGTAACTCTCTGGCATACATATTGTGCAGAGTCTAGGACTGGCTAGCCTGGATCTTACTATGTTGACCAGGCTGACCTCAAACTCACAAGGCTCCTGAGTCCTAGGATTAAAGGCACACACCACTATGCCAGGCATGTACTAGTTTCAATTCTCATTTTGTATGTTAGTGAAGTGGGTGCCTATTTAATACTGTTCAACTTGTACAGGGGATTTCAAATGTACATTTAGCTTATTTTAAGAAATTCTCTTTTAAGCAAAGTCTACTTTTCCCTAATACTTTTAGAAGAAAATTTACACATAATTTTTTCTAATCATAGCTGGTTTAATAAATTTTTTCTACTCTTAAAAAAAATGTGGTTTGTAACTTTACCTTAGACATGATGCTGCTTTTGTTTTTAATCATGTATCATTGATGTAATATGTTGCTTAGGAACTGATAAGCCAGAATACATTCTAAAAGAAATGTCCTGATTTATTGATGAGTCTTAGAGTAATGAATGATACAAATAGAAATTAATAACACAGCCACTCTATTTACAACAGCTAAGAAATGGAAGACTCAAGATATTCATCAACTGATGAATGGAAAATAAAATGTGGGATGTACATACAATAAAATTCTATTCAGCTGCAAAACAAATGATATAGTGAAATCCCCAGGTAAGTCAACACATCTAGAAAATATTACAATGTGCCAAGTAACCCAGACCTGAGAAGACAAACATCACATATTATCTTTAGTCTGTGGATCTTAGACCTAAAACTTCAGGCCTGAGACTATAATACTTGGAGCAATAGATATAAATGGGCCTTTCATAAAGATAGAGAAGATACCCAGGAGAGGATAGCACGGCATTAGGCATTAGAAAGAGAAAAGCAGGAGATGGGAAGGAAGAAGGAGAGTAAAAAGAGAGAAGAATAAAAAATATTGAGGATGTTGGAAAAAGCCAACAAGAAACTTACTATTATTTTATAACAGCACTTATTAAATACCTAAATCTACCAATAGATAGATGATAGATAGATAGATAGATGATTTATACATACATACATACATATATACATACATACATACATACATACATACATACATTTATATAATTTTAGTGGTGTTACTCCATATAGTAGGATAACGAGTACCCTAGGAGCCTCACTATCAGACAAAGTCTCTACTGCCATGCTCTTTGAGTTTTGGTAAGCATTGGGCTCAAGTTATCACTGAAACAATATAGACTTTTACCATTATATCTGATTACCAGCTAGAACATGAACATAAGACCCTATGGCTGAAGATATCACACACACATAAGTCACATGACTTGGAGAAATCAAACTCCTCCTGACCTATAAGCTTTGCCTTCAGTAATAGCAACCATAGCCTTAGAAGGTTCTGTGCAAGCTGCCAAGAAAAAAAAAAAAGTTATCAACAGTCCTACCCACCTGCAGAGCCTAAGAACCTCAACGATAACTAGAGGATAAGATATCACCAGGAATACAATAATGGCAGTTGTATCTTAGAAGTTCAGCCTAGGTGGACTAAAGCCCTGATCAGTAGGAAAGAATTCATCTCTGGTAAGTTAAACACACCCACAAACCAATGGCTGAAGAATCAACGTTAGCGGAGAACCTAGTACTACCATGCTCCTAAATTAACATACTTTTCAACTGCCTTTTAAACACTTACATTCAGAGACAAATGCAGATCACACTCCTCATAAACAAAAACAAAAACAAAAAACAATGAAAACAAACAAATGCTTCATTTTGCAGCAGACAGAGGCTATTATAGATATACGCAATTGGTCAGAATGTAGAGAATTTATGGCCATGAGGTGCCCAAATGGAACATCCATAACATGATCCCTGTACCTAAGGCTCGGATAACACTGCTTAAGAGGAGGCGTGGTGGGTAGATTGTAGCATTCTGCAGACTGGGATAACAGCTGCAAAATAATGTCTCCTGGGTAGGGCAGGGATGGTCCTCTATAGGGTCTAAACAGTATGATTGCCTGTGCAAGGCCTGCAAAGACCAAAACAGTCAACATGTTAACATGGAAAGATGAAAATTTAGCATGGTCCCACCTCTAGACAAAGAGCTATAGGCAGCTAATAGTTGCTGAGGTGATAGAGAGTCATTGTTTATAGGGATGAGACCCCAATCTCCCAATTGTAAGTGGTTCACATTAAACATATGCATATAATTGCGATAGTAATATCTATATATCGATATACATGGAGTACCCCATGTGGTGGGATAATATGCCCCCTAAATCGCCATTAACATGCTATCAAAAACCCTAGCACCAGGTAAGAGAAACCTCCTTTCACGTTGTTGGTCTTAGGGGTCCAAGAGACAGACTCTTCAAAACAATAAAGACTATTTCTATGTTCTCCACTTTCTGTAGCAGCACCAAGCTAAGATCTTATTGCTGAAAACACTACAATATCAGGTCAGCGGGCTTTGGGAAGTAAAACCGGTACTAACCTGAATATTCCCTCTCCAAGAACAGCTCTCATATTGTCAAAAAATACTATGCATGCTGACAAGGGAAAAAGATATCAGCAGTATATACATGAACCAAAACGATTATAGAACAGTTCAAGAACGTAAGAGATGATAAGGCAGGGAACATAAGGGTTTTGGGGTGGAAATGGTGCACAGTGTAGTCACAGAGACTGAGAATAGGGCTTTATGCCTGAGTCTAGCATATCCTACACAGACTCATATTTGACCACTTATATTGTGCTTAGGACACTGACTTTAAGGCTGTGGAGCCTTTAGGAGATTGGACTGGTTGACAGGAACAAGCCACTAGCTGAAAACTTTTGAAGGTTATAGTTTCTTCTGGGTCTAACTTGTCTATTCCCACGTGAACAGTTATCCTAGGTTCCCACTTCCACATATGGAAGTTTCCAACTCCGTAATGGTGAATACCTCAAAACCCATGAGCCAAAATAAACTGTTTTTCTCCTGTTATCTCTGTCAGGTGTTTTGTACATGGTGAAGTAAAAATACCACCATGGTGAGATAATAGCAGGAAGACAGATAATCTTCAGTGGGTGAGGTGATGACCAGATACAGTTTGGACTTCCAGGGATATTATCACAAAATTTCTAATACAAACTGAGCCACACAACCAAGATTACTGTTTCCCCTCTGTGTCCTCCACGTGGGTGAAATCCCCCAATTGAAACACAGCAAGGATCTCACTGAGGAATTTTCTTTGATTTGTCTTGTTTTCTGTTTTGGGGGTTGAACCAAGGGCACCATGCCTTGAAGACTAAAGTCTACCCACTAAGCTACAGTCCAAGTGTGATGGACTCTTTGACCTGGGAATCTTACTTATTTTAATGAAACTTAGTTTTAAACAGACACAGATGAGCATAAATCTTGTTCACAGGGATGAAGTGAGGAACGTGTAACAATATTCTATTACACAGTAACCTCTAGTGCATAGGGTTTGGAAGCCACTGGAAAATTTTTCCATGTCTCACTTTAAATTAAGACTGACTATGCTAGGAAACTGTGTCAGGTGTCTATCAATATTTAAATTAAGATTTAATTCAGTTTTCTGGAAAAACCATTTTTTTCTATATTTTTAGACCAAATCAACTGGACAGAGCACTCCTGAAGGTAGAGGGGGTACAGTACTTCATCAAACAGCTGCCAGACTGAATATGCCCCAGACTGTTTTCTCAGAAGCTTCATGTTGGCCTGACTTTTGTTCTAAGAATCTGGTGTTTTGATTTTTTAAAAATCTTTATATTTATATGCCAAGTGTCATCAAGGAAACATAATTATTACTAAAACTGAAGCAAGTACTATTAAATGTTTTCATTTCAATCTGGAAGTGCACGATGAAGAGTTTAATACTAACCCAGTCAGTTTCAACTTGATCGCCCTGTGTAACAGGCAATGGAATTAAGACATCACCAACATGGCCCCGCCAAAAACAAGTGAAGCATTATGGAGTCTCCTGGTAGACTCACCCTACAACGAGTTGATTATATTTATATGTTTTCTTGCAAACTCTAGTGGTATTTCTCAAAAATTTTTAGGTGTCAACATATGGTTTCAATTTCTCTGAAACATATAACAGAGCCTGTTCTCAGAGAAAATGATGCCAAACAGGACTTATAAATGAATCTTGAGGTGAAGCTTAACATCCCGTCCCTTCCTATAAGCCTCCTTGGCAAATGCCTGAATAACCATCTCAGATGGAAAACTCACACCATTACCCAAATGAAGTTTTCTCAACTGCGAAAGGAAACAGGCTTCCCCTTTTCTACACACACAACTGAGTAGTCTGACAGAAGTTTGATTATCAAAATTATATATGCTAGCCTATATGAAAACAGAATTTTGAATATAAAAACACTGGCGATTAACTTCTGGAAATAGTTGCCTTTCTGGTAGATTTTGTGCCAAATTAGCCCAAATAAATCAGGCTATAAACGTGTTTTTAAAAATGAGGCACGATTTTGTTCATAATTCTAAACATCCCCTTTAGTATGCTATTGCTTCACAAACAGAAAGAAAAATATTTAAGGTTAAATATGATTTCCAATAAAAATATTGCCAGAACATCTGATTATGCCGTATTTTCCTGACACACTGCATATTTTTAGAGAATTATTTACCTTCAAGATATATTTTCATATTCATTATTTGCATAGTTATTTAGCGTCTATTTTTTTTTTTGGTTTATCAGTACACACACGAGTGACTATACATAAGTCCATAATGTGTGAGTGTCTGGTTTTAACGGACAGACTCAGAGATGTGAATGTAGATTTGGTCTACCCCACATCCATATTGTGTGTGGGTATATTTTTATGACTTATAATTTGTTGTAGTCATTCTCTCTAGTTGTAAATGATCAAGGAACACAGACCACCTGTCCCATCATTTTCATATCACAGGTGTCCCCAGATGATGTGTCTATAATTCACGTGGCTAAAGATGCAGCAACATATGAGTACAAAAAGACCGGATACTTTTTTATACTTATGTGAAGAAAATGGGTATATTAATGAGGGAGAAAACGCATTTTTGTCTATGAAATTGTCCTTTAAATTCCAAATTATTATCTGGAAATCGTAAACTAGGATATCCCATTAAACATTATCCCCAAATGCTGCAAGCTTTCTATGCCTGGCCACCTTCAGACTATGATTGTTTTGTCTCATTCCCATGGTGTTTACAAAACATATAGATAGAAACAGACTAAATAGAGCCGGGCAGTCCCATGCCTGTGCAGCAGGGCTGAGTGGGTCGATTCTCTTCACCAAGCCCGCAGTGTGTTTGTTGTAAGACCACCAAAGTTCAAGTGTATTTGTGTATATTCCTCTGATTAGAGAGGTAAATGAGATAAAACGCATCTTACAAACCACCAGCAAGCCAACGGGGTCAGTTTAAAACATCCACAAATCCCTACACTGAACAGGAGGACATGAGTGTGTGTGTCAATGAGCAGCTTGGGATAGTGCCTCTCTGACTTTGTTACTGTCCGAATACGAACGAAGAGCATCTGCCTAGGCTAGTCCATGCTTTCCAGTGTTAAAGAGCCATGTCTAAGTAATTAAAGTTTACTTTATTTCTGGAGCACCTCAAGTTACATTTGTAAAAGGACTGGATTTTAAGTTATTTCCCTTTCTATACTTAAATGTCTTATTTGTCGAAACTTACAACGTTAAAATTATAAGCTTGGCTGTTGTCTATGGTTGTTTTAAGCTGGAATGGCTGAGTTGAGCAGCTGAAAAAAAATAACAAAACAAAGAACCACTACACTGATAAGACATTAAAAAGACATACTGTCTGGTTTTAATATAAAAAGTGTATTAAAGAGATGGGGAGACAGCTCATCAGTTAAGAACACTTGCTGCTCTCCCAGAGGATCTGAGTTCAATAACCAGTACATGCATAACATCATGTCTAACTACCTGCAATGCTAGATTTTGGGGATATTGTGAACTTTTAGGGCTTCTGAGGGCACCTATACTGACATTCTCACACACACACACACACACACACACACACACACACACACACCACACAGACAGACAGACAGACAGACACAGAGAGAGACAGAGGGAAACAGAGAAAGAGAGACAGAGAGAGGGAAGGAAGAAGGGAAGAGGAAGGGAAGAAAAGAGACAGGGGCAGAGATAGAGATGATTTAAAATACAATTAATCTAAAAACAAAACAAAAACAGTACCCTGACCTTTTCTTCATTGATGAACTTTTTCTATATCTGCCTTTTCCAGTGAGGTAGCCACTGTCTCTCCGCAAGTATTGAACATTTAAAGTGTGACTTGTATCCTTAAGGAATTTCTAATCTCATAAAGTTTTAGTTGACTTAACTTTCAATTTAAATAGTCAAGCATGGCTAGTGGCCACACTATTAGATAGTATAACTTTGAAATATCTTGTCTGTCCCAGGCCAGAGCCCTCACCATTCATGATGATATGCATGACAGTTTCTGAAGTGTTTACTAGATAGTGGCTCAAGATGTAGCAGCTGGTTCTCTTCTGGTCATTAGAAGAACACTTTTTGAGGAGTTAAGAATATTTGATGTTCTTGCTGAGGACCTGGGTTCAATTCCCAGCATCCATATGCTGGCTCACAACTATCTGTAACTCCAGTTCCAGGGAACTCAATGCCTTTTTCTGAACTCTGTGAGAACCATTCACACATGGTACACATACGGACAAAATATCTGTCCTTATTTCTAGTCCTTATTTATTCTGAATTAATATGATCTCAGAGCATTTGAAAATTCCTTAGATGTATCAGTAGATCCTGGTAGCTTGCCTCCCGTGAGTAGCAAGCATTTTAAAGTAGGATTTAGGCAGCTTTTGATGACTAGTTCCTGGCCAGCACTAAATATATATATATACATACATATATATATATATATATATGTATATATATGTATATATATGTATATATATATGTGTGTGTGTGTGTGTGTGTGTGTGTATGTATATGTATATGATGTATATGTATATATCCTTTACTTCAAAATCCTCCCTGCTATTGGAAAAGTATCTCTGTGGGATGGAATTAAATAAACCCTTTACTATGCTAATATTTTAAAGGCTAGATAATTAGAGAAATTAATTAACTATGAGTCACCTTAACGGTTACATAATTTTATAGGATTGTTTCCAGAGAACATTGCTGGTGAGAAAGACATAAACTTGTGGTTGGGGTTGGTCAGATAAAGGTGCAAAGACCATTAATAATGAGTGATTATTAAGACTGTTGACTGCATGCGTGAGATTCTTTCTGCAGCTAGGAGAATGCATGGGTAGCTCTTTAGTCTCATTTAATATGTAAGACTGGTCCACCATGTGCCAGGGGGCTGTGCAATACAACAGTTTGCAACCCAGGGAGTGGCTCCACAACCCTGGTTTGCTTTTTCCTTGCCTCTGTTTGCAGCTGGGTTCCTTGAACATTTTTTCATACAGGACATTATAACATTTGGTTTTGTTGAAGCAGCACTGAGCTAAAACAAAACAAAATAAAATAAAATAAAATAAAATAAAATAAAATAAAATAAAATAAAATAAAATAAAATAAAATAAAATAAAATAAAATCTTGCTAAGTTGCCTCTATACAGAGCACACCCCAATCTCAAGCTCTTTCTGTTAGTGAGGCTCTCTATGGAGTTAGAAAAATTAATCCAATGCAAGCCTGACCCTGAGTGAAAGAAAATCACAAGCAATATTTTAGTGCACTATTTTTTTTTTAACAAATTAATGATCGCACTTCAAAACAAAACTAGAGCTAGTAAGATGAGAGGGCATAGAGACCTCCTGTGCAGACCTCACACTCTGGGTTCAAAGCCCAGAGCTCCTGCTAGAAGAAGACAACCAAATCCTTAAACTTGTCCTCTGACCTCTATATGGACACTGTGTTACATGTGAGCACATGCACATAAGTGCACATACACACATCACAGACACACACATCATTTAATCAATGTATTTCACATGGTTTATCATTTTCTTTACAGCAAGAATTCTGTTCACTATTTGTTATTTTGACTTATTTTTCTTCCAGGCAGAACACTGCTTTTGTTTGTTTGTTTGTTTGCTTGCTTGCTTGCTTGCCTGCTTGCTTTGAACTACATCCGTCAAAGGAACAGTGACATTATTGAAAGGGCGGAA
Organism: Grammomys surdaster; assembly: GCF_004785775.1. NCBI lineage: Eukaryota > Metazoa > Chordata > Mammalia > Rodentia > Muridae > Grammomys > Grammomys surdaster. The sequence continues at coordinate 4,538,499 of NW_021621692.1, forward strand.
AAGGATGGTTGAGAGGCTGTGGTTATAGTTTGGAAGAGTCTCCAGCTTTCCTTAGATTCCTTCTTGTGGTACTGAGCAGCTGAAGTACTTTTCACGATGCGTATTGATGGCAGAAACACTGGGCTTCCTAGTCATCTGGAAGCCTGTCTCCGTTCACTTCAACCTGCCTGCCACAGGCTAACAGAGGCAAACAAATGCTTTGTAAATGAAGAACGACAAAAAAATGGCCTCATCCATCAGCCCCGCCATTAACAAATGCTGTCCCCCAGGACCCATTTACAAAATTACTGACAATGCAAATCTCGATCAGCAAAAACAACTTTATAAGGCACAATTCTTTAAGCTTACAGTCGCCCACATAAATCTGTGGCTCTACCTGGCCTTGAATATATACACACGAAACCTCTACATCTTTAGCAAACTTCCCTCTTGTCTCTGCAGTTCATTTCCATAGCTGCAAACAGCTGCTGGAACTATACCAGTCTGGGTTTACTTGAGTTATAGCAAAGATTCAGGTGTTTGTTTTCCTTTTTTTCCATTTCAAAACATTAGAAATGGAAAATGTGCACCACTAAATTAATATTTATTTAAATGGATTTTCTCCATATAGAACCAGTCAAGTAAATCATTTGAGACTTAAAATGTATTGTTTAGCATCAACAACCATGCTTTGCATGCTGAATTTACATTTCATAATTATTCATAAGCATCACTTTTCCTGGTTTGCCAAAAGAATTGTTTTAACTCAGCATGGACTCATGAAACTGCCAAAGAAGTTAGGTCTGATGACATTCGATTTAATTTGTGGGGAGTCGATTTTTGGCAAACAGACTTGTAACAAGAGTTCTTACAGACACACTTAACTAGATGTAGTTTTTGGCTATTAATTCCCAGAAATAATTACGAGGGCGAATTTCACATTGAAGGTGACAAAGATGAAAGGGTTCACACTATCTGACAAATCGTCCCACCAATCCGGTTCATTTTAAAGTGTTTTCATTACCTGCCCTCTAGAGATCCATGTGGGGCGAGGGAGGGTGCCATTTTAAGCCAGTCCTTGATTAGTTAAGATTTTTTTCATTGAAATCATCAATTCATCTAATTGATGTTACAACGACATAGAAATGGCCTTACTATACTTACTTCTTTCACTTGAAAATATGAGCAGCCTCTGATATCATCAGAACAAACACACCAATTGTACCCTGCTACATATGTAACAGAGGACTGCCTTGTCTGGCCTCGGTGGGAGGGGAGGCCCTTGGTCCTGTGGAGCCTCGATGCCCCAGAGAAGGGGGATGCTAGAGGAGTGGGACCAGAGTGGGTGAGCAGGTGGGTGGGGGAGCACCCTCTTAGAGGCTAAGGGGAAGGGGTATGGGGTAGGGGAGCATGACATGGAGGGTGGATCGGGAAGGTGAACAACATTTGAAATATAAGTAAATAAAATAATTTTTAAAAATAAAGAAAGGGAAGAAAGTAACTCTGTCACTATGACTTGAGAGGTTATGTACACAGTTTGTCCGTTGCTCTGTAGAAAGAGCCAGCCAATTTTTTTCTGTAAAATTCCTGATTGTAAATAGATTCCTTTTTTGGAAGTCACATAGTCTCCTCCCAAACTAATCTATAGCAAGGGTAGCTGTAGATTTTACATAAACATACAGCATAGCTGTGTCACAATTAAATTTATTCCAGACGCTGAAATTTGAACTTCATATAATATTGCGTTATTAAACACTGCCAACATTACAGGCCTCATCTAAGGCCTCCAGTACCTCAACCACACTGTATCTCCAGGTCTCTCCAGAAGGGAACTTCAAGCAACTAGGCTTTTGTTTGCCTATTTTGCTTCTATACCAGACCTCTGAGACTATTGGAGACCAGTGTCAATGGCTACAAATGTTACTTTGAATAAAGTCTTTTAATAACGCAGAAATGCAGTAAACCTACATTTCTAGAAATTAATTGTAGAGTTGGCATCTTTTAGACCCCACTGTAACCAAATCAATTTAATTTACAGATATTTGTCTGAGATAGATTTTTTTCTTTGTGTGTGTGTGTGTGTGCATGTGTGTGTATATATACACACATACAGTATATATTTATATTATATATAATATATATATTTATATTATACATAGTTATCAGTAAATATATGCATATATTATATGTATTATTAGTATATATAAGTACATATATATGTGTATATGAATGTGTGTGTGTGTTTACAGAATATCTGATAGTTGTACGTAGAAAACCTAATTGTTGGAAAATATAAAAGCTTAAATAGATGATGCATTTGTCAGATGCAGTTAGGTGTGTCCTGAAAAGATGAAGTTATGGTATGCCTCTCCATAGTTAAGAATGCTAAAGAACAGAAAGCTCCTGCCTGGTTTAAGTCATGTTGCTAGGGAGAGGTCTTACGGTCTTTGCTCTAAGACCAAGTCAAAGCCAACTGGGCAGCCTCAAGCTACCTGCCATAAAGGTGAAATGGTTCAGCCGCTACTGACTTGACTTGGAGCTCTTCCTACCACCTCGCCCCCGAAATGCATACCATGACAGTGACCTGGTTCATCCTGATGTGTGTAGGAGGTGAGCTAGAGACTTCTTTTATAAGCAATTGAACCTCTTTCTCTCTCTTTTGGCTTGGAAGATCCTTCATGGAAGGCGCTCCGAGTAAGAGATAAGGATTTTCTCTTTGGGCTTGCAGGAACAACAGAGAAGCAGCTGTCAGGAGCCAGGTAAAACAGTATTCTAGGAAAGAGAGCTAAGGAGCCCTCTTGGATTTGAAGAGGTCAAGAGAAAGGTAGACTAGAACCTCACAGAGAGACAGATATTTCTAAAGAGCAAGCAGGTTAGTTGTAGGATCAGGCTTGTAAATAGGTTATTTGTAAATAGTTAAGAAAGTCAAGTTGCCTTGCTGAGGTAGCAGGTTTTACCTTAGTTTATGCTTTCTGTGTCTTTATTGGTATAAATGTTATAAATAAAGTTTCCCCTCCCTCCACTCTTCCCAGCTTCCTTCCACCTCCTCTTTTCTCCACAAACACCCTCAGCTCAGTTTCCCTCGAAAGAAGGCAGCCTCCAAGAGACAATAACTAAACAGGACAAAACAGGAGACAACAAGACAAGGCAGGAGTCCTCATACCACAGGCTGGACAAGGTAAATCCAGTGGGAAAAAAAGAATCCCAAGGGCAGGCAAACAAGTCAGAGACATACCCAGAAATAATTTTAAAAGACAAAAGAAAAAAAATACTGTTATCACAACTCTTTATTTCACACTATACTTCATAAAGTATATGCTTTCTTGTAACATCATTAATAGTTTCAGAAGCAGTTAATAAAAGATGACCATTGGAAAAAGTACTCCTGTGAACTGCCTCACACTGGGCACTGTTTACACAATTTGGATTTTGTCAGAAAGGTTCTAGATGCAGGAGAGAATGTGACCAGATGAGGCAGATGAACATGTTGGATGTAGAACAGGATGGGACAGGAGGAGAGAATGTCGTGAGGGTCAAGAAGGGAATGCCAGAGTTATGTCATACAGTATAGTCCATTATGTGAAATTTAAATTAGAAATATGTCTTTATAGAAAAGCCCTTCAACAGTACTTATAGCACACTGTGCTAATATAAACACTAGAAGCTGTTGTAACATATGACAAAAATAACAGAATAAATTTAGAGGCAATTTATCAGATGCATGATACTGAAATAAGTCAAAAAAAATATCCACACACTGTGTAAGATGTGAAAGCAACCACTAATTCCGAAACAGTTAAATACCCACAGTGGGAAAGGTAAAATAAATTAAAATAAACGGTGGCCCATGTGAATAGAACCCTGTCCTGCTTTATACTAGTAACAGCATGAGGTAGGTTGTTATCAAAGGGAATATTTGAACACGAATCAACCTAAACCCAATCTAATCTTCCTAGCTATTAAGTCACAAAAGTGAGACTTTATTGTTCGCCATAAAGGCTTAATCATACATTAAAACTGGGGGGAAGGGGCTGGGAAGATGGGTCAGTTGGATGGACACTTGCTATTCTTGCAGAGGACTGGGGGTTGGGTCCATAGCTCACATATCTGACTACTCACAACCACCTAGGACTGGGGCTCCTGGAGATCAACCATCCTCTGGCCTCTGTGGGTACCTGAACTCACGTGCACATAGCAGCACAGAGACATAAATAAAAATGAATCTTTTGATAGACACACAGAGAGAGACACACACCCAGAGAAACAGAGAGATAGGAGAGGAAGAGGGGGAGAGAGGTCTTAAAATGCGGCTTCTTTAAATTCTGGAAAATGGTAAAAGCAAGACTCATTTTCTCCTTATCTTACCTATTACCCTGTGGAGGGCAAATACAATCACTGTTTGAGAAGTACCCTTGTAAGCATTCTGTCTAAACTCCATCCCCACAGTTATGTGGCAACAGCCAGGTATGCTCCTCCCCACAGTTACCTGGCAACAGCTGGGTAGACCTGGCCCACTATAAGGGGGGCTCCTTGTCCCCTCCTTTCTCTCTTGCTCTCTCTTGCCTCTTGCTTCTCCCTGTCCCCTCACCCCTTCCCTTCCCCCTCTCTCCATGTGGTCATGTTGCCCCCCCCCCCCTCTACTACCCTCCTGGCTCCCCTCCCCATGCCCTGAATAAACTCTATTCTATACTTATACCTGTGTGTGGCTGGTCCCTCAGGGAGAAGTGATGCCTGGGCCCGCTGAAACATCCCCTTCCCCCATACCACACCACACATCTCCACAGAACATACTCTCTTTATATCTTTTTCTTTTTATAAACGCATCAATCCTCCTTACATCTGAAGGAAAAAAAGCAGCCGTATTGTGAGGACCCAGGACACAGAGGACACAGAGAGTCTAAGCACTAAGATTTCAGAGCTTTCCTCCCAGGTTATTAATATTTCAAGGTACCATTAACTCTCCACACATCTCCATGACTGACCACTCTTTACCGCATCTGATCACAAGAAAACCATGAATTTGCCGCATTTCTTTGGGTCATTTTTTTTTTCTGAAGATTTCTACGTCACCTGAAATCTTATATTTAATATTGTTTTGTTTCCTCTTGCTCCTCTGTATTTCCTGGTAAGGCTCACAGTCCGGCACCTTGCAAAGGGTAAGAAAAGAACACTTTTATCCCCTAAAGTTCAGTCTTCAGAATTCAATATCTGGTTCAGATTTTAAATTGACAAACATAAACAATGACAGTTTTCTGATTCCTTTCAAAATTGCTTTCGTGATTTTACTACTCTTTTATCTGCCCCCAATATTTTAAAAGTCTCACATTTAACCTTACTTGAAAAATAAAGTCTCTCACTGATGAAAGGGGTCTTAGGGAAAAAAAAAAAACTAAAAATCACAGTTACTTTTCCCTCCAGTATTAAGAGCCAAACTGAAACATTTCCTTTTTGGTTTGTTAAGAGGAAGGCGGGTGTGAGTGATTACCCACGGGACTCCACTGAGACAACACCATTTGCATATCTTAACAGCCTCCCATGGAGCCCTGCAAGCAGAGAACAGTTGAGGGATATAGAGTTCCTTTTACTGAGCATAACCAGCGGAAATTACCACTGATGTTAATTTGAAACAGAAAGAGATAGCCACACTGCTGGGCCTTGAGCAAGGGCACAAAGAGGGCCTTCTCTTGTTCACAAGGTGCTGACAGTGAGGGTGAGCGCCCATCCTGTGCAGCTGATGTCAGGAAGGACACATCCTTAAATCTCAACACCTGGACAGAGCCTGGGAGACTCTGAAAGAAACCTACACAGATGGTTTCTCACACTGCCACTGCAAAGAAAAAAAAATCCCCAAAGGCAACTGCAGCTGGTTCATTTAGACACCAAGGTTTAAAAGGAAGAGAAAAAAATCTTTTATTTTACTTTTTTTTAAACAAAAAAACCTCATTAATCAGTACAGACAAATTTAAGCTGATTAATAAAGTCTTTCTGAGGCCCCCATGTTGGATATATTTGCATCACTGTTCTAGCTATGACCTCGGAAGCTTTGTGTTGCCCAGAGTAACCATGAGATAGATCAATCCATTTTTACCCCCAACGCTATAAGAAAGAAGAGAGGGGAAATCAAAAAAGGTCATTTCACAGCTTTGCAGAATTTTTCTCCATGTTTGTTTTCTCTTCTAAAATTATCCTGTCCCCAACTCATGTGTGACTTGGTATGGAATGCGCTGGAAATTTTGCAGATACATATTTACTACATATATATCTATTTATCTTTCCGTGACTGTGACTGTCCTCTGTCTGCTTGTTTTCTAAAATATTTAGGTTCTGTGCATCTGCGCAATTGATGTCTGAAGTGTATACAGATTTAAACTGTTGTGTTTTATAAAAAAGAGAAGAGGACAGGATGTGTTTTGGTGGAGGCGCTGTATGGTGAAGTGGGAGGAGTGCCTCCCATGCTGAGGCATTCCTTCCCTCTGAGGGACCAACCATATGATGGATACAGTATGGAATAGGGTTATTGTGGGAATAAAGTGTGGGAAGGGGAATTGGGAAGGGAGTAGAGACAGAAGAAGGCAGAGGGGGGAGGGAGGGGGAGAGAGAGACAGAGAGAGGAAGAAGGATGAGAATGTGGAAGAGGAGGAGAAAGAAGAAGAGAAGGAGGAAAGGAGAGGAGAGGACTGGAAGGTAGGAGAGGGGAGAGGAGAGGAGAGCAGAGGAGAGAGAAGAGAGAAGAGAGATAGGCCAGAGAGGGGGATGGGAAAGAGGGAGAGAAGGAGCAGAGAGGAAGAGGATAGGAGAATATGAGAGTGAGGAGGGCATTAACAGACCTTCTTAGAGTGAGGAGGGCAAACCTGGCAACATAACTGTGGGGCAAAGCCTTGAAGGAATTCTAACAGAAACGTTGGCCTAAGGGACCAGCAAAGCATTCTTCTCAAAGGATGTGACACATTAAAAAGGAGGCTGGACAAGAAAGGAAGGTCACTATTTCATATAGAATCCAAAGAGCATGGACAGTCTTCAGACACAGAGCAGTGAAGTAAACTTCAAGGCAGAGAGCATGGATAAGGGTAGTGTATAAACGCCTACGTGTACACCTTTGCCAAGTAATGTAGGGCCAGGGTCAGATATACTGACTTGGCAGAAAGGTTAAAATTCTCTCTGTCTCTGTCTCTGTCTCTGTCTCTCTCTGACTCTCTAGCTCTCTGTCTCTCTCTCTGTCTCTCTCTGTCTCTGCCTGTCTTTCTGTGTGTGCTTGTGTGCATGTTGTGTGTCTGTGTGTGATACATGTTATGTGTATGTGCAATGCATGTATATACAGCATATGAGCATGTGTTTGTGTGCAGGTGTGCAGAGCCATGCATGTGTGCAGAAGCCAGATAAAGACTGCTTTTTTCTGCCATGCTATGTCTTATTTTAGACATCAGCATCCAAGAGTCTGGCTCCCTTTCCTCTAAGCTTCTGGGGGTGGAAGGTATTTTGGTAGTGCCTTCTATGTATGACCCTGAAATATATTCATGCAAGTTTGCTAATACCAGATAAAGAGTGAACTGGCAATACAAATGAGGGTAAACAGACAAGGAAAGGTTCTAGAACAAGTATGCAACTTGCTATTTTTAACTTATTTATTACGATGAAAGAGTTTCAGGGAATGAAACCAAGAAAACAATTAAAAGGTAAAACATGACGCTATCAGGTTATCTTTTAGGTGTGAATACCTGGCCCCATCTCTCTCCTTGAAGCCTACACTTACACTTGATCATAAAACAAAGACAATAGCATCTAGTTACTAGGCTAAAGAAAAAAATCCACAACACTGAAAAACAAAAGTTAACAAAAGAAGGCTTCGTTGAGAACTAGATTGGAAGCTGACCGACCTCTGTTTCCCTGGCTCCCGGGAGCTCAACAGCTTTCAAATTGCTTAAATAGTTAGTGAGGTGACTGAAACACTGACCAGAAAATGACATAAATCCAGAATTAATTATAAGGATTTAAGTGTGCAAGAAGAAAAAAGGCTCCGTGGATCCTAGTTTATCGTGAGATGTTGGCATAATGAAATTTTCATTATTTTTTTTCATTTAAGGAAGAATTAATTGCATATCACATTGCAGAGAATACAGTACTAGTTGCAGTCACTGAAGCGTTTGTAGACCACTGATGTCTTGTCTTAGATAATTTACGAGTCTTTGTTTTTATCAGACCCATGTCCAATTTGATACATTGGCTAAAATTGAGCAGCATTTAAACAAGCCTTTTAAGGGATCTTATTCTTTTAATACGGAAGCTTTCCAATCTCTTCCCCTTTCAAAAACCCATCCTTTCATCTAATTACAGTGCAGTAGTTACAAAGTCATTATTTTTAGGTTGTTTTCAATTTATGAAGTGGTATTCTGGTTAACTGGACACCCTTGGAAGGTCCCCAGATCAGTAGAGAAGCTATCAATTGACCAATTGATTGACTTTTAACCTTCTCTTGCCAGCAGAATTTATTTTCATGCAAAGAAAATGAACTAAACCTTTGACTATACCCAAATTTTCTCACCCATGACTTCTTAAGTACATTGCACTTGAAAAATTAGTCGTTTTATATTAATGTGGCACAAATTGAGGTTGGCATTCTGTGGAAGAAAGAACGGGGACATTTAAGTCTAATGGCTGAATTTGAATATTTTGTTGATCATTTCTAAATCACTTTTCATCTGTGGCATGACTGTTTAATAGACATATCGAAGAATAAGATACTATGAGAATTTCTTTTAAAACCAAAATTAATTACCTTCTGAAGTTTACTCCTGAATTTAGTGTAGATAATGAAACAAGAAACAATGATTCACTGTTGCCTGGTAAGGACAGCAGTCTCTTCTTGACATAAGTAGTCATCTAAAATTTTATTTAATCAGAGATGTACCAGAATCTACAAATCCATATTCCATTGTGGTAGTTGTTGGTTAGGCAAGGATACATGGATATCATTAATAGTTAGCTTTGTTGGTTGGCACAACATGGACTTACCCAGAAAGAGTTGCAATGAGTGGCTTTTTTAACACTCGGATTGGTCTGTGGGTATGTGTGTGAGGCACCACCTTTATTAAGTTCATTGATGTTGGAAGACACAGTCTGCTGTGGGTGGTACAATTCCTTAAAGCAGGTAGCCCTGAACTCTACAACAGTGAGTAAATTGAGCTGAATAGAAGCAAGTACGGAAGTAAGTATATGTTCAGTGCATATTCATTCAGTTCTCTCTGCTCTTGACAGTGCATATGATGTGACTGGATGTTTGAAGTTTCTTTATTGACCTCTCCACAACAATGGACTGTAACCTGAGATTGCAAGCCGGAATGAACATCTTTCTTATGTAATCCTTTTTTTCTGTTTGTTTTGTTTTGGTCAGGGTAGTTTAATCACAGTACCAGAAATGAAACTAGGACATAGTATTATCATTGAATGGTTTTTAAGTGTCAGGGACAGTTATAGTTTCACATGGGTTATGACTTAGTCTTCAAAGTCGCTTTATGAAATGCATACAAATTATATGAAAATTATAAGTGTGCATATTATAGATACACCCATGTGATACTGTCCCTAGAGAGTAGTGTGCTGTGTTCATCTTGTGTCCTTTCTCCCTACTTGACAATACTTTGCTATCTTAGAGCATTTGAAATTCACCCGGAACTGTCATACTTCCCCTGCCTCAGCTTGGTTACATCAAACAACTACTGTCTTTTTCAATATCACCATAAAGTATTTATTTCACAAAGAGTGTATTAATAAAATCACAAAGTAATACACCCTTATTATTTTTTTGTAATTCACTACTGTTTTCTATCGTTTAATCTAAACTCCTGTGCTTGTTTCTCGTCACTGCTGATCAGCAGTCAGTATCGTGATGTAATGGAGTTTAACCCTTTGTTTTTTGAAGACTGCTTTAGTGCTTCTAGTTTGAAGCTTTTAGGGCCAAACTTCTATGTATGTTTGTTTTAACAGGGATCTCAACAAAATGTCTGCTGTCAGCGGGCTCAGGCTTCTGTTATCTTTCTCATCCGACAGAACTTGACTCTGCATCACATTAGCACATAAAAGGTGGGAACATCCACTCTGGATCTGTTCTGAGCCTGGTCCTTAGGAAGCTTGGCTGTGTTAAAAACCAATTTCACCTAGAAGCCAGCTTTGCAAGCTAGCCATAAAAAGACTTACGTGAAAAACCTGGAAGCCCAGTACGTTTTGAACACAAGCTTTAACTTGATGCTGCTGAGTCCCAGAGAACAACAGACTTCAACTCACTTGCTCTTGACAGCTGAACTCAAGGACAGTGCATCCTTAAGTCAGCTCTGTGTACAAAGTGCTGGCACCTGGGCAGCGGCATGAAGAAATTAGTAACCGGCCATTATTTTATGTCACAAACTTTGTGGAGTATGTGACACACCAATACATGCCTGGAAGAATGTCCAAATGGCCCTCTCAACCTTAATTCGGAAATGTTAAAGGCAGAAGTTTACGTTGTAAGGCATTCTGTATTCATTTTTTCCACCTTATTTTTTAAGATGTATTTTATTACTGTTAATGATGAATATACTTTCCATAGTTTGTCAAATGATGAAACTTCATAGACAACTCATACAATAAACAGAACTGATGTTGATGCAGATGCTGATGCTGGTGCCTTTATAGTATTAAGCTCATTAATCTAGAAACGCAGTACATTACTTCATTAAAAGGAATAAAACTTACTTTGCACAATATAAGTTTATTTTCTTATTGTCCCGCCCGTTAATTTCCCGTGTATTTATTTTTAAATACTTCAATCGAAAATTCAAGATACTTTTTACCTTTCTTTTTCAACTAAGAAAAACTGTTCTCTCCTTTTTATTGGGAGATGCTTTGTCAAGTGCTTTATAGGTGCTACAGCAATACTGCTGAGCTGATGAGATAGATCGGTAGGTACAGATGCTGAGTTCAATCCTCAGGATCCGTATGATGAAAGGAGAGGACCCACACCACAAATTGCCCTCTGATCTCTACACACTTGACCCCCCCCCAACACACAAAGAAGTGAATGTAAAAATGTGTTCAAGAACATCCATCTTACATTACCTGCTTGACATTATTATTATTGGTATCATTTTCCATAAAGAAATCGGCACTGAAAGGGTTAAACATACCGCCCTGGCCAGCTAGTAACTGATTCCAAACTGAATACAAGTCAAAGTTCAGATTTTATGAGACAGTTGATCTGTCTACACTGTTCTTGCGACTAGCCATCACCTGCTACTGCTGTGCATTTCTTATTGGCTCTCATGCCAAAATTAGTAATATTAACACTACTACTAATAATAATAATTCAATCTATTGAATATTATATAATGTTCAATATAATATACTTTCAATATTTATAATATCTATTCTGAACAAGTAGAGCTCAGATGAGCTAGAGGCCATAAGTTTTAAACTCTTATTGTAAGTTATTATGAAAACTAAAAGACAAATGTCCTTGGTACACGGTGTTCTCCACAATTTTAAAACTAAAATGTTTTGCTAAGTTAGTTTGCCAAACCCTAACACCTAGAGGTTCCCCATCATTTTTAAAAACAAGATACTACTGCCACTGTGTAATTGCCTGACCTCATCTTTGGATGTCCTGTAATGCTCGGTTTTAAAAGCAAACCCCGAGATACCCAGGGGCCTACAGTAGGGAGAGGTGTTTGGGGTTCAGGTTAACCACCTTTCCCACTCAGAACACCACATTTGGCTGACTGTCTCCTCCCAGTGCCTGACAAAAACCAGAAGGCAGGAGTCTGGAGTCCAAGTTCTGAGCAAACAATTTAGTCTTCAAAGGGCACAGGACTAAAAGAAGGCTTGAAATTTCCCATAAGCCCGTCTTCCTTCAGACTCACAGACTGACACAGAAGGCAGGGTCTTCCATAGTTGGAAGTGTCTTCACCAGACCTGAGGCAGGAAGCCAATAAGGCTGTCCTTATTGAGAGCAACGAACAGCTTCTGGAAGTTAAAACACAAACAAAAGCAAACAAACAAACAAAAACTGATATACTTGTTCTCTCTCAGATTCGAATGGTTTGGGCCTGAAAGTTCCAGAGGAAATGGTTAAGTTCCATCTTTGACTATCATTGAATCTTTTCCTTTGAGACTGCACTCTGTTGATTAATTTTTGTCGGAACATTTTTTCACACATTTCCCAGAAACACTAGGATATTTCCTGGAAGTCCTCTCAGGCTTGCATAATGATTATTTTTCTACAATTGTATAAAAGCTGAATTGTGAACTTAGAAACTGTAGCTTGGAAAAATACTCATTTTTGTTTTTTGTTTCTGTTTTTGTTGTTGTTTATTTATTTTTTTTTGGTTTTTTTTTTTGTTCTTTGTTTTGCTTTGTTTTTGAGACAAGGATTTCCTGTGTAGTCTTGGCTGTCCTAAAACTTGATCTGTGGACCATGCTGGCCTGGAAGGCATGGAGATCCACCTGCCTCTGCCTCCCAAGTGATGGGATTAAAGTGTCTACCACTACCTTGCAGTTGCTTTCTTGTATTAAACTATGTCATAAGAAACAATACAAGATTACTATCATCGGAATAACTTTCCATTTAAAAAAAACTCATACATGTGTATGTATATGTTTTTAATATGTATGTGCATGTATGTTTATGCCTGTGTGCATGTGTATGTGTATTTGTATACGTGTACATAAATTGATGTGTGTGTACAGATTTTTATGTGTGTCTATGTGCATGGGTATAGTATGTGTGGACGTGTGTGTGTGTGTGTGTGTGTGTGTGTGTGTTATTCTGGCAAACAACTACTAAAATACCACAATGGTCAAGCCATCATTTGTCAATCTTGAATAAACACTTTGTAGAAAATCTCAAATCTGGCCTACATTATCTCCTATCCCTATATGTTAGGAAAACCTATGATTAAATACATGTAAAAATTACATACTCTCAGTATGTAATTAAACAATAGTAATGAGCTTATATGTTATCTCAGATGCTGAGGAGGCTGTGAATGTTGAGAGGATTCCAAGTTCTAACTCTGCCTGACAGCTTAGTGAGGCTCTGTCTTAAAACTAGGAAGTACAGAGTGGTCAGGGATGTAAGAGATCAGGGGAAAGTGCTGTTGAGTGCCTTATTCCCTCTGGTCTACTTGGCCACCTTTCTTACACAACCCATACCCACCTGTCTTGGGAAGGTACCATCCATGTCAACTAGACCCTTTGATACCAGTCTGCATTCATAAAAATGCCCCACAGAGCTACCTATTGGCCAATCTGATGAAAGTGAGTCTTCAACTGAGACTTTCTCTTCCTGGGTTCGTCAAGTAGACAACCAAGATTAGCCTCACATAGTGTATACACACAAATAAGAGATGAGATGCTTGCAGCCTGGTGATTTCTGTAAAGACACTGATTTTTAAGGGAAGTCAAAATACAGAAGTGGCTGATCTTGGCGTGGCAGCTGACAGAGAGGGTCATGTTAAATGCGATTCCATGAGCTGTTTAAACCAGGCAGGATCAGAAATGATTATTTTGAAAACATGCACATCGAATAAATCCAACTTCTCAGACTAAGAGTGGAAGAGCCACTGAGTTGGAAGAAGTCCTTCTATTTAGGGTTCTGGAAAAGCTTCTCAAGTCACTAGTGTGTCTGTATATGCAGACTGATGACTCTTGGAACACACCTAGAATGCTGGTGACCTGCTTTCAATGGTTGACTAAAGATTAGAACTTTCTTAAGGCAAGAGGAGGAAAGGGAGACCACTGTTAAAACAGAGGCCTAGGACTGGACAACTGATGCTAAGTGCCCCCATAGAGTCCTTCCAGCCCCCCTCCTTCTGCGGTTTCTCTAGCTAGGCCTTCCCTGCAGAGCCTCAGCTACCTGCGGAAATAGCCAGGCTCCACTCTGAGCACCAGGCCGTCTCCTGGAGTCTCCATATAGCCAAGAGGAGCCCGAGGGTTGATCCCCTCGCCCCTATACACAGCCTTCCTTTCACCACCTTCCGTTTATACAAAGACTGGCTTATCCCATTTTTTCCCCTGTTGCCTTTGCAATGAAAAGCTCTCCACGCGCAGCCTAATAAAATTCTACGCCTGCCCAACCCCCATCCCAAAAACTCATGCCAAAAAAAAGAGGGGGGGGGAGACTTAAAGCTGGAACTCATTTAGCAAAAGGGACTTTAGTTAACAAGAAAGTTACCCATCATGAACTGCAGGTAACACCTCCCGTGATCCTAAACCCATTACCTGGAGACTTAGCTCAGGCTGAGTTTGATTTTATGAACTGTGAGGTTGCAATGTTGAAAGTCTGCAAATTGGACATAAATTGGACGCAAAAGATTGGGGCAGCCAAGTGATTTTCTTTCTAATGGGGTAGCAGTCTTTGACGCTTACGTGAGATTTCTGTAATCTGGAACAGAGACCAGGATGAGGGCTTTTATCTGTATGTCTCTCAATTCACGAATTCTCCCTCCTCTCTACCCTACATACCAATCAATGAATCAAGCAATCAGTCAGTCAGTCAATCAAGACATTAAAAAGCTTGACTAACAACTCAGTGTAGAGCAAAGTCATGTGTGACAGTGTATATTGACTGCACAGAATCACAAGGAAGCACCTGCCCAAGAAATGATATGATATGCACACAAAAATACACACACAGATGTGTATCTATCTATCTATCTATCTATCTATCATCTATCTATCTATCTATCTATCTATCTATCTCTCTGTCTATCTATCTATCTATCTACACACATATACACACAGAGATAGAGGGGGAGGGGAGAGGGAGAGGGAGAGGGAAAGAGGGAGGGAGGGAGGGAGGGAGGGAGAGGGAGAGAGAGAGAGAGAGAGAGAGAGAGAGAGAGAGAGAGAGAGAGAGAGAGAGAGAGAGAAAGGCTAATCTAAATTCTACTATAGAAAATGAGCTGTCTCTGGTAGCTTCCTCTTCTTTTCTACCATCTCCTAGTTTCTTCTAGGTTTTTTGACCCCGTCACTTTCAACTGACCCATGTGGTAATAGAATTATCAAAATTCTATTTAAGAAAGGATGAAAGTCTTTGTCATGATTAACTTTATCATGAACTTGTGAATGTTAAGGTGAACAAATGTATCTTTCAAGTGACCACTACCATTGTTGGGTCTGTTAGCTTTGTTATCAGATTTTTAAAAAGATGCCGCCAAAAACAACCTAAAAAGAGGAAGGATATATTTTTGGTTCACGGTATGTATCAGAGGTTCAGTTCATAGTCACCTAACCTCATGAATATGCACAGAATGTCAAGCAGAGATGGGATTATGGGGTAGAGGGAAGCTGTCTATACAGTCTGGAAGCAGAAAGAAAAAATACAAGAAGGCACCAAGACAAGATGCATTCTCAGGATATGCCCCCAACCAGGATCTATTTCCTTCAAGAAAATTCCACCTATTTTAAAACCTTTACAATCTACATCACAGTATAAGTCCATCAAAGGATTAACTCCTTCCTTGAGTCAGAGCCCTCAAGAGCTAATCTTTTCTAGAAACAAAATTAGAGATCAGAATCTGAGAAGGTATGCATGTACGTATAAATGTATACATGTACATCTCAACTACAAGCCAGAGATAGCAAATGTATAATAAAGAGAAGATATGAATGCAGAAGATGAAATACAACTTCAGGGGGGAACTAAGGTTTGTTCCTAGCCATCTTCCTGCAAACATCGGCAGCTGTTAGGTACTAGCAAACCCTGTAACTCAGGACCTCACAGAATGTTAGATCTACTGCACAGTGAGTGTATCTCCAACTTCTGATGGAATTTCATTAGAGAAAACCAGTTTAACTGGGCAAACTGTCTGTTTTCTGCAGGGGTTTCAGCGATGCATGAAAGCCCCTGTGAATGGCTGGAGACTGAAGGCAAGGACCCTTAGATGTTTGTGCTTCTGTTAGTTTACAGAATGTGCCAGCAGTTACCGTATTTGCTTTGTGCAGCGGTTGTAGAAAAAAAGGTTTCTCCACTTCTAACCTCATGGCGTTCTTCAGGACGAAGACCAAAAGTGAGAACAATCAAATGCTCATTTCTGGCTGAACTCAGGATCAGCTCTGATTCTTGCAACTCGGATTCTATGGCTTGATCAAACTTTCAACTTATTCTCTGAAGATGAGTTTCTCATCAGAAGCTTTTAACAACCCTCATGGAGACCATTTTCCCATTGGCCTTCCCCGCCACTGTAAACAACGTGCCCAGACCCAGATTGGTCGGGTTCCAAGACAGCAGGAAATTTACTCTGGCAGGAGCCTGTTGGGACAGCCAAGACACAGGAAGAGGCTAGAGTGGGGTAGACCAATGAGGAAGGAAACTACCACAGCCATGCAAGCGACTTTTATAGCACATTTAACCGAACGAAGCATGACCGCCTTCGTTCAAAGCATACTGTGGATGCTCCGAAAAGAACCTGTGGTTTATATGTACATTATAATGGCATTCTCTCTGATTCTTCAAGTATAAAAGGCAAAATATTGAAAACCTTTACGTAAATAATTCATTTGGCCACCTTTTGGTTGCGTTCTAATGAGTGGGCACAGCTAAAAGTCTTACAAAGACTGATCTATAGCCATTGTCCCAAGGTTCAAATTAGAAAGCAGGAGGTGGAAAAGACTCTCTATTTTTCAACATTCTTTGAGTTTTACCTTTAAGTATGTCTGTAAATATTTAACACATCTATTTTATCTACCTCATCTCTTGCTTACGAAACCCGGCAGAGCATAAGAAAACAAGTGTGAATGGCCATAAAAATCTATTAGAATCTACTATTAGGCTGTTTTCATTGATCATTGATTGAAACTGACAAAACTCAAGAATGAAGGTAAAGAATAAGCTGTACTTCAGTATTTCCTCAAGAAAACAGCTGGATTCCTTTGATTTTTTTTTATCCTTGGTGAAATGTTAAGGTTTAAGAAGAATACAGTATTTATTTTCTTGAAACTCATATAAGAGTTAATTAGGTATCTACAGCTTTTATGTGCACAGATTTTTACAGATTTGAAGTGAGAATTTCAGGAGAGAAAACTGTCAGATGTTACTAGCTATCTGATAGCTTTCTACATTTTGTTAAGGAGTGACTAGGAATGTAATCTTGGTTGGACCGAGCGATAAGATCAAATTTATGCAGATATAAGTACTTAAACATTTGTCATAGGAAAGAGTAGGGTAGATTAACTAGAAACCTAGATACCTCCAGTCTCAGGCACATTCATATGTATGGCACAAGTCCGATATCATCGTGTGTTAGCTCATTGCTAAAGAACCAAAGGTGAGAAAGGAATATTTATTGGGATTTAAATGTGGATCAGCAATTAAAGCAAGTGTGATACAAACATGAGGACCAGCATTCAGTTAGCCAGTACATGTAAGTGCCATACTTCCTAAGACATACTTGTAAGCCTTTTAAAAAGCCTGAAATACATCTATAGACCAGAAGCAGAAATAGAGGATTTCCCAGGGCAAGCTATCCAGAGAGAGAGAGGAATAGAGTCAGTGGGCTCTGTTTTCAAGTGAGAAATAGTGCCTCTGGATCTAGTGTGTACAACAATCAAGTAAAACACTATTGTCAGTCTCTGGACTTCCAGGCACGTATACACACATGCACCCACACATATGTGAATACACATACACACCTGTAACTCACCATGTGCACACATACACCAAAAAGAAGAAAGCATTCTGATATTGACAATTGCCATCAATTACTGTCATCTACTTCTTGTCACAAGAACAGTAGAAGATTTGAAAATGGTTTCCCATCCCCTGTGCCATCATGGTAGCATTTAAGGAAGGCCCAGGTTTCTAATAATCCTGCCTCTCTCTTTTTCTGTTTCTTGCTTCTTTTATTGGGTTTTTAATTTTTTATTTTGACATCATATTGTAATTATTACACTGCTTCTTCCTTTCCCTTTTTCCCCTCTCAGCTCTCCTACATATCTATCTTTGCTCTCTAAAGATTACTCTTTTTCCTATTCATTGCTCTTGCACACAATATGTGTGTGTATATATATATATATATATGTGTGTGTGTGTGTGTGTGTGTGTGTGTATAATATATATGCATATGTATATACAAATATATCCATAAATATAGCCTGCTCAGTCTTCATAATGTCACTTGCATTCATGTTTTCAGGGATGACCATTTAGAACTTCACCTACATGGAACAAGAACAATACCCATGCCCTTCTCCCCTGACTCTGACAAAGTCAAGTCCATTAGTAAAGGTGAATTATGGCTGACGTCTTCACTGTAAGAGAAGATTAATCATCTCTGACAACAGTATTCCTCATTTGAATTTCTTTGTGTCACAAACGTAGTTGAGGGCAAAATTTACCAGTAGCACACGACTGAATTTATATCAGTCCGGGAAGTCTAGTCATTTTTTTCCCTTTTCTCTTTCATAAAACAAAATTGTACTCCCTCTTACATAAAGCAATGCTAAGGAATTATTGGTCGTGAAAAGTTGGTCCTGTAATGGATTTACTTTATTTTTCTTTTAAGAACTGAATCATTGTGTTAGCGGTCTTGGCAAAATGGGATGGAGCCACCTGATGCAGGGAGACTTGGAGAGGCATAGCTTCCATGAGGAGGCTTCTCCATCTGTGTCGCTGATCATATTTACTCAACCCTTCTGCGGGAGGAGAAGCACAAGCACATAGTTTTGAGTGGCTAACTACAGTGTCATGAGAGGTTCCTTTGAATCGTTTAAAAAGAATGTATCATATATCATGCTTTCGCATCTTACTATGATAGAACAATACAGGCAAAGGTACCAGGCAGCATTCATTTTATTTTTATTGCTTGAGAAACATTATGGACTTTTCTGTATATGTCTCTATGTGTGGATGCATATGTGTAGAGTGCATGCCAGGGAGGGGAGCATATACGTAGGTGGAAGCCAGAGAACATCTTCAAGTATAATTAGTCAGGACTCCTCTACTTTCTTCTTGAGACAGGGTCTCTCTGCGGCTGACCAACACGCCCCATGGATCTACCCATCGCTGGTTACACAAACATGTATCATCATGACCAGTCGATTTTTACATGAGTTCTAGGAGTTTCAAAATTTTGGTTAGTGTATTTTGTAGCATTTATGAGCATGTCATAGACATTATTGATATGGCTTCTTAAACACATATAGCATTGAATAAGAGTTGCACTATGACTTAAGTTGGAAGGCTTTTAATGAATATTACGAATTCGCTTGCCATACCACTTTGCTCATGATATCCTTCATAGACAGGTCCTCTTTTTCTTATGTGGTTGCTGATTTGTTTTGAAAGAGCTGGTGATCATTTCAGCTTCTGAGGCATCCCTGTGTGGAGAGCCATATACGTTTACCCATCCGCATTATTTGTGACTGGTTCTTGTATAGCATCTGGGAAGAGCACCCAGCACCCTTTCTTAGGTTCTGGGAAGGGCACCCTGTGCACAGTACCCCCAGTACTCTGATTTGCTCTTCACACTCATATGGCCACATTGTCAAGAAGCTGAACTTCTCTAGTTCTTCTCCTGATGATCCCAACTATCTCACCAGCCAGAGAATAGACAGTCAGTCCAGAGGGAATGCTATCTATTGCTGAAGGAGACACACACTGGCACAGATGACTTCTTCAAACGACCTGATACAGTTTGGGTTCCCTTGCCTGCCACGAGGGTAATCAAACTAGATACACTTTAAAAGAGTATTTGCATAATTCATTATCTTCAATTTATTAAGTATAACAAAATGACACTGGGGGGAGGGAAAAACCAAGAAAGTATTTTAAAAGGACAAAAATGTTGCTAAAGAGTTTAAAAGATGGCTCAGCAACACTTGCTGCTCTTGCAGAGGATTCAGATTTGGTTCCGAGCACCCACATAGTACCTCATGACCATTTCTGATGCCAGTTTCAGGGGATCAGGCACCCACTCTAGCTTCTGAGAGTGGCAGGTACACCCATGGTACACATATATATGTAGGCAAACACTCATAAATATACACTTTTAAACACAAAAATACACTTTAAAAAAGCTTTGCTAGGTTACATATTGGAAAAAATAACAAGGCCCCATCTATCCAGTTGGCCTGACATTTGGAAACCTGGTTCTCTAGCTAAACATCTTTCTAACTGTGAAGACTCATGGACCCTAATCTGTCAACATCCTGCCTTAGCATAGACTGCAGACTACGTTTTTACTACATTTAGACTGAACACCGTAGAATAAAATATGACATTAAAATAATAAGAATAAATAAGTATATTAAGTGAAAAAATGTTTCTAAGTTTTACTTCTTACCATACATTACCAACATCAAATTGTCACATCAAAACCCATTAAAACAAACAAACAAATAACAAACAAAACCAAAAATCATCACAGATAATGAAAGAGTACTAGATACCTTTAGCCTGTAATGAGGAGTCATGAGGTTATAAAGAAAAGTTTCCAGCCCTCCCTAAAAGTTGGTGGCCCTGGCTTTAAATGCCAGTACTGGGGCTATCTTTATTTATTAGTATTTTGTAAATTTATACAGATACATAAAATACATAAAGGGCTAAATGTATGTCAGAATATTCAGGAAATATTAATTATAGTCTTCATAATAATTAAGAATGAAAACAGTAGTTATATACTAAATGGGACACTTTCAATTTTCCTCATATATCCTGTTCATTAGGAAATGCCAGGTTCTAAGAGGATACTTGAAGATATTATTTCCATCTTGAAATAGTTCATTTGGCATGATACAATATCTTCGTGATTCGTAGAGATGTCTAGCACTGAGCTGGGTAGCAGGCTTTGCACTAACTCATTCTCAGTTTCACTCTGTAAGGCAGGCTTTTCTGGGAGGAACAAGGTAGGCGTATTCAGCAAGCTCTAAAACACCAAGGAACATTTCCATTTCCACCACTCATGCCAGTCTCGAGCAAATAAGCAATCACAGGGTCACAGATTCCCTGCTTTCTAGACTAAATACACCTCTCCATTTGTCTTTCCTTACATGGAAACAATCCATCTCCCACTTCAGTTCTCTGGACACTCCTTGGTTAGGAGACTTACTTTGAAGGTCTCTGTATACAAGGTGCAGAGCCCACTCCTTTGCTAAGAATGATGAGGGAATTTTTAATGATCTTGGGTGGGTCACTGGAACTTAAGTTCATCTATGGGCATTTTAGCTCTCAAGTCCATGTTGGCATTCTCACTGGTTCAGATAATTATGCATTTTGGCTAAACACACGATTATTTACTTGAAATGCTTTAAGGGCCAAAGTAGAGTATCTTGGTTCTTAACAAAAGGAAGCATGAGAGTACCCAGTTGGTAAGAGAATGCTCTTCTTCACCTTTGTGGATTGGAGCAAACATAGTTAAATGTGTTGTAAATAACTCCTTTTACAGAAACAAACAAAGAAAAGCTAAACATGAGAAGGAAATAAGAAAAGTGGTTCTTCTTCATCAAACTTTATCACATAAATCATTTGACCATTTGAAGAATTAAAAAATATATTCTCATTAAAATCTCATAATATAAACCTTCAAATTCCAAATGTACTCATTCATGTCACAGTCTGATTCTTTGTCCAGTTAGTTGTGTCATGAGGAGCCCCCTCTTCTCTACTCATCAATGCCAGCTGTCTGTGAGAGGACTGTAGTATGCTCTAGGGCATCTGTATTTAGGACCACTGCTATCCTTGGTACATAACTGAGACTGGACAAAACATAGAAAAGGAGACAGGGCCCCTTCCATCCAGTCTACGACAAGAGACACTTTGGACAGTACATAGATTTTAGATATTTAATTTTCTTCTTGTGTGGGGAACCAAAGTGGGTAGAGCTCTTTCCTTCCTTCTTAAATATTCCCTCAATTCACTGAGTGCTAAAGAAGTGTTTTCAGATTCATTTATTTTGTAGATTTCTTGAACCCAGCCCATGTTCTTTTTGCAATATTTCAGTGGAGACACAGAAAGGAAAGAAAAAAATCTACATTTGGGTGACTAACAGAACACACACTGGGTCCTTTGATAGGTGGAGAGCAGAGTCTGTTCCGAGCCAAGTAGCCTACGATTTTGAAAAGCAAAAGAGAAACATGAAGGTATTTCCGTGGAACTGTTGGTTTATAATTAATTTAGGCCCATTAACCTTATATGGGAAAACAACAAAATTACCCCCACAGCATCCCGATTCTCCCGTGGAAGCACTTCCAAGATAAATGTTACTTCTTGATACTGTACCATGAAATACATTTCTAAGAAACCCTTGGCGCCTCGGCCTTGAATTGCCAACACCGTCTGCCCAAGTAAGTCTTCAATGAAACCACACAGGTACAGCCGCAGGAAAAACAGTGATGGCCCCAGAGAGTATTTTCCAGCCAGTCAGTGGAATATGTTCACATTTTTATTTTCACATAAGCCAAGAGATGTTTTGGCATAATATCCACACTGTATGGATTTCCTCCAGTATTTTAGAGACACTTTTTTAACAATACAGCCTTGTGACCTCTGTCTGCTTTTGTCTATTTCTCTCTCTCTCTCTCTCTCTCTCTCTCTCTCTCTCTCTCTCTCTCTCTCCCCTCCCTCCCTCTCTCCCTCCCTCCCTCCCTCCCCCCTTCCACCATCCCTCATATTCAGTCTCATACCCTTTACAACTCATAAACAGCACATTTCTTTAAAGCAAGCCACTGAAGTATGCACAACTCAGGATAGATCCTTGAGCATCTCTCTTGTTTCTCCTTTACAATAGCATTTAAAGAAAATATTTAATATTGCATATTTTCATAGGATTGACTTTTTGAAGAAATATGAATTCAGTGAAGAGCTGATTTATAATGGCAGGAATTGTACAGAAAAAAAAGGTTAAAGCCTGTAGGTGAAACGCACAGTTTGCTACATGGCAAGAGAGAATTGTTCATAAGGGGAGAATTTTGAACTATTCCTGCATCTAATCCTCATGACTATCAGAACTATGTTGTCGCTGGTCATTTCTCTCGGCATAAAATCTACAACGTTTCTTGCTGGTTTTACATGCTGGATCTCTGACCCTGTGCTTCATGGAAGTTCATTTTCTCCAACTGTTTTCTCTTTTTCTCCTGTTTAACTCATTTCCTTCTTCTTGGTTAATTCTAATCAGTATTTTAATTTGCCTTGATATATCGCATCTTTAAGAGAATCTCCCAGGTCTAACAGCCACCTTCTAAAATCATTCCTTTTATCTGATCCCTTTGACACCAACTGGCTTGAATTTTCAATGTGGAGAGGAAAAAAAATGTCAAGAAGTACCAGACCTAGAAGAAGAGCTACAGGCAATCCGTGGCTCCTCGAAGACGAGGATGAGCTCCTACACAAGATAACCAATCCAAAGCGGTCAAACCTGGACTCGTACATATAAGGAATGCCAGATGCACAACTCTCTCTCTCTCTCTCTCTCTCTCTCTCTCTCTCTCTCTCTCTCTCTCTCTCTCTCTCTCTCTCTCTGTCTCTGTGACTGTTTCTGTGTGTCTGGCTGCGTGTCTCTGTGTCTGAGTTAATGTCCATGTCCTTGTCAGTGTCCGTCTCCATCTCTGTCTCTGTCTCTCTGTTTGTCTCTGTCTTCAACCCCCATTCTCTGTCTCACTCCCTCCTCTCTCCATACATCTCCTCTTCCTCCCTCGCCTCCACTTCGTTTGTGCGCATGCGCACAGGTTCGCACGCAGGCACGCACACCTGCCCTTTCATCTCACTCAGCAAAAAGTAAAGACACCATGTGAATCACAAATTGACTGCTCATCTCAGCCTTCTCCTCTCAATTCTTCCCAAGTTTCTGAATGCGCGTGCTGAGCAGTCTCACTTCTGGGTGTTCCTTGTCAAGTCCATTTTTGTCTCAGAGCATCAATTTTCTTTTCCATCTGCTGAGGGCAATTTGGTCCTTCAATCTTCATTTGCTTCTCCTCATTGAGACCTTAGGAACCTCCTTAGTTAAGCTTTTCCTGACCAATTTAGCTAGTCTCTTCTTCATCTTGTTACCATGCTTTCACTCTTCTTTAACGTTCTTAGCCATCGGTGGAATTATTTCACTCCCGTGTACCAATTTCTTAGTATCCCCCTTCTCTCCAAATGAAATGTGAGCTACGGGAGGATTTATATTGTTCTCCATAGTATCCCAAAAACCTGGGGATAAATCGCTATTCTGGTTAAAATTCACTGAATTTGTTTCCATTCACCCGTTTCACCTATATAAAGAAATACATTGTGTACAATCTTAGCAAAAGATATCAAAACTGCCTGTAGACTAATGGCTAATAAGAATATCATTGTCCCATCCAGAGAGCAGTACAGGCTATATCCAGTTCACATAGAAGTCTGCAGCAGGAGGTCACACACTGGTACAGTCTGGTTAAGAAACAGTCAGCATTAGGTACCAGGGTTTCCCTCCTCTGTGTGACTGCTACTGATAGTGCTTAGAGGTCTATGGTACTCCTGGGATCTTTGGCAAGCAACTGGATCATATGAAAGGTTCTTCTGTGCCGCCTTTCCCGAGTGTCAATCTTTAATTTAAAAGAAAAGAAAATTACAGCTCTTTTATTTGGCTGGATTAAAATTTATGGCGCAGGGTGGTTTCCAGGCTGCTGTTCCTGCAGGGCACTGCTCTGATGAAGTATGCATGTGACATGTCACCAGAGTAGCCGGGCTCCGATGATCCATTGCAGCAACAAGTCATCTGTCATACATCATTGCCTGGACAGCTGCCCTCATCTGGGCCTCTGCTGTACACTCCTGCGGGGAGCTCTGGCTCAAAACAAGTTCCACAGCCCTGTAATCCCAGAGGTTTCCTGGTACCCATGTGTTTCTTACTGTGTGTAGGAGACATGAGAAAATAATGCTTAGGGGACAATTCTAGTAGGGTATCTGCAGATACTGAAGGCTCTGATGCCTACCAGTGATGTCGGTGGTGGTTGGAAGGTGCCTGTACAGTTTCAGAATCTCACAGGACTATTAGGAATCACCCTCCGACACATACTCATCTGGAGGTTTTACATGTTTTAACTGTTGAATTCACTATGAGTCCTGTAAGGAAGATGATATATTCTTGCTCACTTTAAGGAAGAGGAAAATGGGGTACAGAACGGTTTATTCCTCATTTTCACCCCCCAAAAGTAAGAAGAAGCAGGGCCAGGGACAAGGAAGCCGAGATTGAAAGCTTTCCCTGTCAGTCACTCATCCTTACAAACCCTGTGCTGGTTTTTCTGATAGGTACAGAAATCAAGTGAGAGGTTGATTCATAGGACCAAATAAATATATTGGTATGGTTTGGACATCCCCTTCAATAATTACAATGTATGTTATGAATTGTCACTCTTAATTATACCTCATTTAATAACCCCATATATAATTCTCCAGTGCATATCAAGTGCATTGCTAGTGTTCAGTTGGTGTTCTAACCTCCACAGAGCATCACTCCCTTTCCTTTTGTTTAAAAGAAATACGTGGAAAGAAGCATACAAATTTTGTCCTCACTTGAAAGGAGGAGAGAAGGGGAAGAGCCAGTAAGGAGACAGCCACAAGTTGAAAACTCAATGGGTGACCAAGATCCATGTTTGTAGAAAAGCTGAAATGTCAGTTAATTCATTTTGACTAAATGAGAAATCTAAACAAAAGTCACTGTCACAGAATAGAATCTGTCTTTTGTTCCAATGATAAGGTAAGGATGCATGTTTCCGTGTGTATGGGGAG
Source organism: Grammomys surdaster (assembly GCF_004785775.1). Taxonomy (NCBI): domain Eukaryota; kingdom Metazoa; phylum Chordata; class Mammalia; order Rodentia; family Muridae; genus Grammomys; species Grammomys surdaster. The sequence continues at coordinate 4,564,195 of NW_021621692.1, forward strand.
ATATGTTTTCATAACAGCGTTTTTCCATAATCCTTAGAATTAAAACTATAACAGAACATATATTTCTATAGCAAGAAGGAAAGGATAAGAATGAGGAGGAGGGGAGAAAGAGAAAAGGGGGAAGAGCAGGGAAGGAGGTGGGGGGAGGGAGGTAGAAATTTCAGAAACAAAAATTTTCACTAATTATTAGAGTATTATTAGAGTATGTGATTTATTATTATAAATCATCTCACACACTGTGAAGGAAATAGAGTATTTTGAGAATTTCTCATAAATGTTTTTACAGTACAGAGAAGACTGGGAGAACAGGAACAAAGATTTTTTTCTATTGTTGGTAATTTTACTACTACACATAGCTATAATATATTAATTTACAATCAATATATATGAATTTGGGATGGAAGAAAGGCTCAGTCATTAAGAAGCCTTGTAGCTCACGGATCTCTGTTCTTCTAGCTCTAGAAGATTCAAGTGCTTTCCTGCCCTCTGCAGACATCTGCTCATACACTTTGTATACTCCCAGACATACACATACACACCCACACACATACACACAAACACATACACATATACACACACTTAAATTAAAATAAATCTGTGACTAAAGATTCTTATGCCCCTCTTCCTTAGACACAAATATCAACTAGCATCATCTTTCAATGTTACTCTGTGATGTGTCAAAATATTTTATAAGAAATATGTTTAATCTAAAGTTAATTAAACTAAACACAAAATATACCTCAAGAAATGAATGACTGAATCAATGAGAAACTTAGCACATGTATTTGATAAATTCTTCATTTGTCTGGTCACTATTCTAAGCACATAATTGAAAAGCCTCAGCAAAAACCATCAGACCAAAATTTTAATTAAAAACTACTAAATACTTATTTTTAAAATTATGAAAATTTCATGAAAAAAATCATTATGAAAAAATGAACAACTTTTGAAAATAAATATAGAATGAGGTGTATTTCCTTGAGTATTTTAGCAGCCTAAGGAAGACTGTGTGTGGGTCCTGCTACAGTCTACAGTTATTTTCTTTCAGTGGATTAAAACTCTTTAAAATTTATACAGACTTTTCTACTAATTGCTTTGTTCAAATAGTGTCTGTAGCAAACTAGCACATGAATTTTTTTTTTTGCTAAGTTAAGAATTAAGCATTTTAGAATGGGTTTATTTAAATATTTCTGAATTTTAATTCTGTCCACTCTTCCCAAATTATGGTTTATAAAATTTAGCCAGCTGTCTTAATTCATTTCCTATGCCTCTATTGAGTTTCTGCTAAATCCATGGTTTGCTTCTGTTTATATCGTCAGTTTTTGCAAGCACTTTCTGTCCATGGATGAATTACTCGGATCCTACTCATGTCAGGATGAGCCTTCCAAACGCCCCTTCATTTGTATTAAATCACTAGTCTCAACTCCACAAAGTACCTGCCTTAGCTTCTTCTTCAGCAAGTGTGTCCATCATTCCTGTGGTTGCCACAACTATTCATTAACCTTCCACTACAGACTCAATGAACATGCAGGCTTTCAGCCTATACTCGGACTGCTGTGGTAATGGGCTGAGTGGCTAAAAAGTGTGTGCCTCTTTAAAATGCAGGTAGCTATTATTGGGTTGATTTAGCATGAATCATGAAATTCAATCTAGTATATCTCCTCTGTGTGTGTGTGTGTGTGTACAATATAACATTGTTGATGTTAACCTTAATCACTAGATGTAGGCTGTGTTATCTAATTTCTCTATGGTCAAGTTGCTCTGTTCCCCAGTCTGTCTATCTATCTATCTATCTATCTATCTATCTATCTATCTATCTATCT
>NW_021621692.1:4566027-4566623 GCF_004785775.1 Grammomys surdaster
TCTATCTATCTATCTATCTATCTATCTATCTATCTATCTATCTATCTATCTATCCATCCATCCTACACACACACACACACACACACACACACACACACACACTACTGCTTTTGGTTTTGCTTTTCTTGCTTAATACACATACTAAACACCATCAAATCTCATGAGTTTTCCATACAAATAAAGTACTTGTAAAAAGTATCTTTTGTAGGCTGGAGAAATACAGAAAGTACCTACGGTATCAGTCATGTATAAAGTAATGTTGACTGAGGAGCTGAAGGGAAAAGTTTTCAACTTAAAGAGCTTTGAAGCTAAGTTGAACCTTTAAGATCTATGCTGTGTTTTTAAGAAGTCAAGGATATGTTTTTATAGAGCACAGTATGGTGTGGTGGGAGGGGGTGACTCACAGAGCCCATGCTGAGGCATACATCCCCCAGGGACCGGCCATACATAAGATGGGTATATTACAGAATAGAGTTTATTTAGTGGCATGAGAAGGGGAGTTGAGGAGGGAGTAGAGGCAGAGAAAGAAAGGGGACAGAGGAGACAGAAAGAGGGGGGGAAGAGAGAGAGAGAGAGAGAGAGAGAGAGAGAGAGAG
>NW_021621692.1:4566723-4615421 GCF_004785775.1 Grammomys surdaster
AGAGGGGGGGGAAGAGAGAGAGAGAGAGAGAGAGAGAGAGAGAGAGAGAGAGAGAGAGAGAGAGAGAAGGAGGGGCCAAACAGTGCCCTTTATAGCAAGCTCCGCCTACCTGACAACAGCCAGGTAACTGTCGGGCTGAGCCTAGAAGGAAGGCTAACAACCTAGGCAAAGTAACAGAGAGGTTTGAAATTAGAGAGATACATCAGATAAAATTACCAAGTAGAAAAGTCAGGTCATGAGTGCAAACCGAGATAATAATAAATTGTTTATTTAAAAAAAAAACGCAGGAGGAGTACATGTGTCTGGTGTCAAAGATGCAGCACTTGTTCTTGAGGTGATGTCCCACCCCTTAGGGTTCATTATTTATTTATTTTCTTACTTATTGACTTCTGTAGATTACATTACAGACGGGGACGGGGGTGGGAGGTGCAACTTCACCACAGAGAAATTGGGTAATACAGCCTACCTCAAGTGCTTAACGTTAACATCAACAAAGATAAGCCATGCTGTCAGAAACTGCTCTTGTGATGGTGAGGTAAGTTAGTCAAGAAGGCCAGAATCTAACTGAACAGCCATGACTCTATCCATAAAACCATCACCATTATATTGCATATGTGACCGGCAACATTCCCCAGAAACCTCGGGGCTTGGGGAAAGGTCTTTCAATGGCTTTAGTTCCGAAAGCCTGGGACAATCCTAGTCTAATAATAACGACGACTGTTAAGCAAACAACAATTCAGGCAAATTTGAGTTGAAAGGAAGTCTGGGGAACACTGCAGCCATCGTCAAAACTGTCTAGGACATAGAAAACAAGTCTGAGAAGCTGCCATAACCCAGAGGAGCTTAGTGACGTGTAACAATTAAACCCAGGGTAGCGATGTTGGGTGAACGCATGGGAAGCGAACTACTACACCTCACAGAAGTTGGCTGGTAATTTGAATATATTTCAGCGGACTGGAATGGTCGCTTACACAGTACCAATCGCTGTTTTTAGTCATTTGCCTGCCACTGTGTGGTAGCAAGGTGACGATTTCATACCCCAATCTTCTCAAACAGGATTTTCTGGACTGAGGGAAAGCCTAGTTTTAATATCGCCACTGCTGAGGCCTCCAAAGGCCAGACATTCCTCCAAGCTGTTCCCAGAGGACACGTCTTTAATTGCAGGCTGAGTACCAAGGCCAGCAATCAATAAGATAGTTCTCCCTCTGCCTTTGACAGAGGAAACTCCAGGCTGACACCAGCCAGTCTGGAATCAGCTGTTTCTCTTCCTTTGATCTCCTCAGTACTGGCTGTCTAAACTCCCTGGGCGTCTGCTTAGGCCGAGATACAGGACACGTCATGCTGATAACCCCTCCAAGGTCCTTTGTGGCTATTGAATGTGAGGAGGGGATCACCTGTCAAAGTGACTGGTTACAACCCCTTCTGGGCTGCGGGAGGCCTTTTTGATGCAGGGCAGATGATAATGAGAGTCTAATTGAGTGATTAACTACGCTGGCTCACTTAGAGGTTTTAATGACACCTCTGCAACGAGGTCCGCATGTCCCAGCAGGCATCCAGTTTGTAACTGTATGGCCGTGATATTTGCAATTATAAGCCTTTCCTTTAACCAGCAGGGATTTAACAAATGGTCTCGTAATCACTGCTAGATGGTCCTCATATCTGACTCGATGGAAACGCGTGTGTACATATAAGAGAATGATAGGATTCTTGAATCAGGCCACTCCAGGTCTAACATAACATAGAAGTTAGAAACTGCATTTCAGACGAAGTGAGGGGTATTTGCAGGATACGGTGATCACTGATCACTGAACGTTTCCTTTTGCCCCGAGGAGATGCATGAAGATAGGAACTGATTTTTAAGGATTACCATGCATGGAATCCTTGTAAGCAATGAAAGTCTGCCTAGATATACTGCCTTTAATTAACTAGGTCTGAAGGTCCTATTAATGCAATGTTAAAAGGAACCAGTCTCAGCGGGTTCGCACAGTGGGAAAGGGATCCAGGGCTTTCAATTTACAAGGTCTTATTACAAAAGTGCCCCGCTGTTCTGGTCCTGTGCTTTCTGCCTGGGAGCAATTTAATGATCTGCTTTGGAACAGAGAAATGGTCAGAGAGAAAATGTTCAGGGTTATATGTTAGCCATGGAATACCCAACAGAATTTACACCCGTCTCCAGATAGTTCCCTTTCATATCAAAGTAGAACCAGGACAGTGACATCAATGGGCTTGAGTCGAAGACCCCCTAATTAAACACTTTGGTAATCCCTCTGTGAACGTAGGTTAATCATATTAGGTTGATACTGAGCAGGACACCAACCCTGGTGAGGCCAACACTAAAGGCAACGGAACAGCAAAAGGGTCAAAAGTAGAAAGGAACTTAAGGATTGGAATGTGGTTTTTGGCTTAAAGCTCCTTAATTATTCATTTTCTGCTTCCAGAGTATCATTCAAAAAATATTTATAATTATCTATTCTGTTCCAGAACTGTTCGTTGAGTATGAATTTTGGAGGAACAGCTGTCCACGGAGCACTTGTGGGAAAGTAATGAATTGATGGATCTTTAAAAAGTCACTTATTCTTTAAGAAAATGTTGATATTTGGCTACAAGGGAATGTCTATTATGATGTTATGTGCATGGTACTTTAAGAGACTTTTCTCTGGATAAATCTAACAATGATGATGATAAATCTAATCTCTGAGTGAATAAGTACACATGAGGCTATTTCCTCAAAGATACCCAATCCAGTTAATGTGGACCCTTTTAAATTCATAGCCAAAACTAAATAAGTAATACTGTAATATTCAGGATGCAATCCAACAAACCAAGGAGCAGGAATTTGTGCCCAGCATTAGAGATCCATGAGAGATAATTTTTGAAATACTTCTCTAATAGAAGTAAAGCAGTATGGGAGATTTTGACAGTATATGTTCAGTTTAGGATATCATTCCAGAGGGACAGGTGCTGAACCTATCACAAGCTTTGGGTTCTGTTGGAGATTTTGTTTGTTTGCTTCTAAAAAAACAGATTCTACAGAGTGCAAAGATTTCCTTCTATGAGTCGAAAATACACTTCCTTCCAAAGGATTTATCATAAATAGGTGGCCTAAGAGGAGCAGAATGTTCCATTTCCAGTCCTCAGACTGACTCGCTAGTAGGGTATTGTCATATCTTAGAAAAACATTGTAGAATAACAGGAAGGTAGGTAGACCAACTGGCTGTTTACACACTGGAATTCAAGGAAACACTGTTAGACATTGACTCCTCCTTCTAATCTGGTCTGCGCTTTCGTCACTAGAATCCGTCTTTCTGCTGGAGAAAGTGAAAACATCAGAAGCATGTCAAAGAAGCAGCCCAAACATCGTTGAAATTGCCCCAATCTCGTCCTAAAAGCACAGTCTTCTTTCTCAAATTAGCCTTTCTAACTTCAAGTGCTCTGGGTGAGGTTTTACTGTAGAGGAATGAGACTATTATCTCTGTGGACTAACAGCTTCAGGCTTCTTTGTAAAAATTTCCTTCACGTTTCCTTCAAGAACCTAGTGCCTACAAAGACACTTGCCACCACTCATGGTTAAATGTAGTATTGCAGTGAGAAGTTGAACATGCTATGTTCATTGCACTGGACAGTCACAGTTCTTTATTTGAAATAATTACAAAATATCATGTATTATATGAAGAGGAGTCATGCAAAAAGAACATGGCTTTTCTGAAAAATAGTTATTACAAACTTCTCAATAGACAATGAGTATTCTTTAGCATATATTTAGAATGATCAAAACATTTCTAAATACACACAGATACACACACTGATACACATTTATTGGAGCAATTAAAAATATTTAATCTATGTTGGGTTAGGCACAAAAGTTCAAAATTATTTGCTGTATTTCTTATGGATACTGCCTTTAATAAATAGCCAAGCATGGAACTTTGGTTTTTATATGCTTAGTAGTTTCCAAAAAGATAGATAAATTATGACAATAATATGTTGTATATCACTATGCAGTTGCAGACAGAAATCTACTGAATTTCCTTCTGTTTTAGAAAAGCTCACATTTATCCTGAATTTGACTCATATTTGACGTTTGATGGTGCCTAATGACATATCATACCTTAGAAATGGCCTCACAAGGCTATCTCCCCTATTATAAACATCTCATCAGCGCATGCAATAAAAGTTGACATCTATGTGAGATCACCTAAAATAATAAAATGCAACCATGAAATCTAATGAAAATGCAACCATGCAATCAATAAAAATATTATAACTCATAAAACATTACCTATGAAACAATACATTTCTTAGTGTTTTATACTTAAAATTATACTCATCAATGATGCACTATTTTGTATACAAGGTTTAATTGTTTTATCTATTCTCATAATAAAAATCTGTTTGGGTTCTTATCAATCAAAAAATTTGTTATGCTTCTCAATGAAAAGAAGAACTCCTTTTCTAAAGTGATAGCTTTGTAGTTAAGAACACTTGCTACTCTTGCAGGGGACCCAAGATTAACTGTGGGCAGCTTACAATTTCCTATAAACACATATATTAATAATTTAAATAAGTAAGTAGGCAAATAAATAAATACTTTTTAGAAGACTTATTTGGTCTTGTATATGTAACCTTGGTCTCATATTTGATTTGAGCATTTTATCATATTGGCCAAATAATAATGGCAAATAAGTGAAACTTTTTTTTTCCTCTTAAAAGTGCAACTAAGAGGAATTTCGATGGGGAACACGCACATAAGCATACATAGACATACAAACACACACATAAGCATACATAGACATACAAACATACATAAGCATACATAGACATACAAACACACACATAAGCATACATAGACATACAAATATACGCATAAGCATACATAGACATACAAACACACATAAGCATACATAGACATACAAACACACACATAAGCATACATAGACATACAAATATACGCATAAGCATACATAGACATACAAACACACATAAGCATACATAGACATACAAACACACATAAGCATACATAGACATACAAACACACACATAAGCATACATAGACACACACACACACACGCAACAACCTCACTGGAAGTGAGTCACAGGATGTATTCTCATACAGACATAACCACTGGATATTCTGTGGTGGCAATACACATACAAATCTTATTTAAAAGCAGACATGTAAGACAAGTGAAATAGCTCAGCAGGCAATGGCACTTACCACCAAGCCTGATGACCCAAGATCTGGGCCACACATGGTAGAAGGAGAGAACCTTCATTTGCAAATACTAGCCTGCCTCTGCACCACACACACACACACACACACACACCTGTTAAAAAAGTTTAAAAATGAATTTTCAAAGAAATTAAAATATAAAATCCCTTTTCTTCTATCTGAAAAGAGAGAGAGAATATGGTGATTTGTTAGAAAAAATTACTGCTAGCTTTCAGTTGTTTTATTTTTTTTCTTATACCTATAAAATCACGAGTTGCTTCAATCTTTTCTAATAACAGTACAGAAAGGTCCTTGATCTTAAATTTTACAATTGATGAAGGAGGAGTCCCGGAAGGAGACTATTCCTGCAGAAAGCGATAGCTCAGCCTGCATTAGAACCCGTATTATTTTTCTCATATACCACCCAAACTTTTGTTCTCAATATACTATGCTCACTAAGACTTAAATTTGAGTGTGAACACTGTGAACAGAGTAAAGAATCAGCAATTCACCAGGTTATTATTGATTGGATCGGAATTTGGCTCAATGTGTTTTGTTTTATTTTGCTAGAAGCATTCCTCTGTAACCCGACAATTCATTAATTTGAAGTGCTGGCCCTTTGCCTCTTTCCAAGGCCATTTTAGATGCAAATGGTTCTCCAGACATCATTTTTAAGTGGCAGAGAAATCTCTGGAGATAACAAGAATCAGTCTGTTAAATTTATGGATCATTTTCCTTCTGTAATCCTTCTTGATGGATAACTCGGGTTCCAGCCAGGGTTTGAATTTTGGAGTTGATAAAGCATCAGTTCAAACCGCTGGCTACTAAATCAATATAAACGATGGCTTAATCAGCCCTGCTACTCCCTGCTACTACCTTCCCACAGAATTCCGCCAGACTTCTGCCGAACTGGGTTAGCAAGAGACAGACCCGCCTGACGGGCCATTTGTAGACATTGCAGGTACAGGAAAGGCTGTTGTGGAGTCACGTGATTTCACCTCCATCTTAAGGTCCTTCCCGCTCCATGTAGCCAATCTGAAAGGCTTGAGTTACACTTGACATAATTTTGAGAAGAAGCTATGAAGGAAATGGAGATGTGAGTGGTGTGTGTCTATGCAAACTTACATGTACGCTGGCATGGCTCTGTACAGTGCATGTACGCGTATGTATGTGCATGTACGTGTGAAGACTGCAAACGGGAATCCCAGTGTCTTCCTCAATAGCGGGCCACTGATGAACTGAGACAGGAGCTATTTCTTGTTTGTTTTAAGTTAATCTTTATAGTCAGTTTACTCAGACCGTCTCTGTCTCTACCTCTAGGGCTAAAATGAGTGAACGAACTGCTGTGAAGACTAAAGGTTTTTTGTTTGGTTTGGTTTTTCTTTTTTTCTTTTTTATTGGATATTTTCTTTATTTACATTCCAAATGTTATCCCATTTCCAGGTCCCCCCACCCCAATCTCCTATTCCATCCCCCATCCCTGCTTCTATGAGAGTACTCCCCCAACCACTCACTCACTCCGGTGGAGCCTGATATGGCTGTCTCCTGAGAGGCTCTGCCAGAGCCTGAAAAATACAGAGGCAGATGCTTGTAGCCAACTATTGGACTGAGCATGGGGTCCTCAATGAGGTCCCCAATGAAGGAGTTAGAGAAAGGACTGAAGGAGCTGAAGGGGTTTGCAACCCCAAAGGAAGAACAATAATATCAACCAACCAGACCTCCCAGAGCTCCCAGGGACTAAACCACCAACCAAGGAGTACACATGGAGGGATCCATGGCTCCAGCCGCATATGTAGCAGAGGATGGCCTTGTCAGGTATCATTTGGAGGAGAGGTTCTTGGTCCTGTGAAGGCTCGATGCCCCAGTATAGGGGAATTATTTGAACACCCCTGTTTAATATGGGATCCGAAATTTTGAACTCAAGCTCTCATGTTTGCAAACAAGCTCATTTTTTGTAGGCCATCTCTTAAGTCCTAAATAACTCCTCACTGCCACTGAATGATTATCCTCCTGCTGTGCTTTGCCTCATTAAAATTTATATTGTGTATAAATAAGAGGCTCAGTCCCAGCGAAGAAGACATGTAGCCAAGGTAATCTATGGTTTATAAAACAGGTATGTCTACCCAGATAGGTGAAGAAAGGCTGGCCTTGTTTCTGCTTTTCGGCTTTGGTAGGTAGGTAAATGATTATTATAACTCTACACTCATGTTGGAAACCAAATTCTAAAGTATGAACAAAACTATCAGAGTTAAGAAACAGAAACAGGATAAAAATGAATGTTGAGGGTAAAGGTGTGGCTTCTCCAGCCCATATCTTCAAAGAAGACAGCAGACAGGATCTGATTTAGAACGAGTCCATCAAGAGTGAGAGAATGGTTCCTTTTCCCTCAGGATCAGTGTCTCTTTGCATCCTCTCTTAGGTGTGCTTTCGTTTCTCCAACGTCTTTTGTTCCAGGAAGCAGAAGCAGGATCAGCTCAGTCAAGCTTTGGGAAAATGATTTCTGAATCATAGGTCTGATTCTGAAACTACTGAGAAACCTCAAGTTTTTGTTGAAAATGTGCATCTATTGTTGACACCCCTCAAAGTTTGGGAGTCAGGGCGTGGTTAAAAACAACAACAAAAACAAGGGCTACTAGATTGGCCTAAAATGTAATCTGTGCACTTGTGAGGCAGGGGCAGGAGGATAAAGATTTCAAGTTATAAACTCTCTCTCTCTCTCTCTCTCTCTCTCTCTCTCTCTCTCTCTCTCTCTCTCTTTCTCTCTGTGTGTGTGTGTGTGTGTATGTATGTGTGTTTCTCTCTTTCTCCCTTTCCTCCAGTCATGGGAAGACCTCATATCTCATAAAATAGATCTTCAGTGTCTTTAACATGAAAACAAAAGCATTTTCTCTGACTAGTGGAAGGATCTAGTTGGCAGCCAGAAATACAGAATCTGGTCCCTCACGTAGGAATCTAAGATGTCATTGGAGGCTGATTAATAAAGAGCCATATGTCATATTTATCTAGGCCACAGTAAAACATCCTCAGGACAAAACACTTAGTGGGACGGAATCTGTTATAGAAAAATGTCCATGTTCAAAAACCTGGAGTTTTAACATTTCATTTTAGGTTGCATTAAATCCTGCCTAAATAGAAGGCTTTGCAAAAACAACTTTTATTTTTCATCCTTTTAAGGGACTGTATTTAAGTAGCTACAAAGAACTTTGTGGCCAACTGGGAGTTTGCTTAGCAAACCCAAAGCTTGCTCTAAAACCCAAGTTCCCTTTTTTAGTGTATTCTAAATAAATTACTGAATAAACAAATATTTACTCTCAGCCAATTGCTACTGTAGAAAAGAGAAGTGATAGGTTTTACTATGGTAATTTTTAGATATTTGTGTAAACACTGCTTCATTTCAAATCCAGGGAAAATACCTGTGATTATAGATACAAACTGCTTTTCCTTAAAGTTTGAAAAATATTTTCTATCAAATTATTTCCCATACCTAAATTTAGACAGCAAATGACCTATTTTTTCCCTTTGATGGTAAAAGAGGCAATATCAATGTAAGGGAATATAAATTAGCAGGACTCAAAATGAGGTCAGGCTTCTAAATAGCAGTAAAGAGAAAAAAGGCGGGGTCGGAGAAATGGCTCAGTGGTTAAGAGCATTGCCAGCTCTTGCAAAGGATCCAGGTTCAGTTCTTGACATTTCCATGGCAACTTACAACCATCTTTAACTCCAATTCCAGGGGATCCAACAGGATCATCCATAGCCACCAGACATACAAGTGCTGGCAAAACACTCATCACATAAGTTTAATTTAAAAATAAATAATAATAGTGAAGAAAATGTAGTAGTTTTACCAATATCATATCTTTTAGGCTAAAGATAAAGACATAATCCTTTGTGAAACTCAACTAATCCTATTGATCCTACAGATAAATAAATTTTAAAAACCAGATGTAAGCAAGTTCTTTTTAAGTATCTGCTATTAGATGTTTGTGTGTTTTTTTTTTATTTGTGATTCCCTATACCCACATCAAGTAACAGAATAAGAAATGAGACAACTACACATTTCATATTGTGGAAATTTATATTATCTCTGTTCATATCACATAAACACATATTGAGACTATGCAACTGTTCAAGCATGTTTTTATTATGTGCTCAAATATACTGGAAGAAATAAACTGGATACATGTTTGTTGATATATAATAATTTAATTGCATGGCATTATTTTTAAAATATTTTACATAAGATTACCAAAAACATATAATTCATTTCAAAGCATTCCAAAATATGAACACTAATATTTTCTGTAGGTTTAAATATGGATGTATGCAAATGAAATGGAATAAAATTATTGACATGCACATGGAAAGAGACAGAGAGTGACAGAGAGAGACAGAAAGAGACAGATAGACACATAGATAGATAGATAGATGATAGATAGATAGATGATAGATAGATAGATAGATAGATGATAGATAGATAGATAGATGATAGATAGATAGATAGATAGATAGATAGATAGATAGATAGATAGATAGATAGAGGTAAGATTACATGAAACAAATAACCATAGGTTCTGTGTTAATAACTGTCATCTTTGGAAGATCAGAGCCTGAAAACCCAGAGAACCTATTTTGACATGCATAGAACCTTGTAGTAGAAGTGTCTAGAAGAGTGGTTCCCAACTTTCCTAACGCTGCTACCATTTAGTACAGTTCTTCATGTTGTGGTGACCCAACCATAAAATCATTCCATTGCTACTTCATAACAGTGATTTCTCCTACTGTTATGAGTTGTAATGTAAATATCTGATGTGCAGGATATCTGATGTGTGACCCTGTGAAAGGTGTCACAACCCGCAGGTTGAGAACCACTGGACTAGAAGTTTACAGAAGGACCCTCAGAAGCCCAGTCTCTCTTTACCTTTGATTTCCTCTAATCCTCTTTCAACCCACTCCACAGTATTTCTCCTCTCAAACAGACAATGTCTTTACTCAAAGCAAGCCCTAGGAATTGAAACTCTTCTCCACAGCAAGCCATTAACCTGAATGTTCACCTTCTCTCTCCCTTGAAGACCAGAGGGATTAAGTTTCACTTCTCCATGAAGAAGTGCTATGAAGAAAGACTGAAAAGGTTTGTTGAGATTCCTCTTCCATCTTATAACAATAAAAAAATTACATTTCTACACAACTGCTCATTCTTCACCAGATTGGAGAAGTAACGTCCAATATTCCCTAGGATAGGACTATTGGTCCCAATTTCTAAAAGTTCCATGGTTACATAGACTTGGAATACACAAATCTGTGATGCTTTTTTTCTTGTTATCCTGCTTTTTGCTATAGGTGTACCTGCTATGACCCTAAGGAGTGAGGGAAAGAATAGCTCTTTCCTTTGTTACACAACGAACAGTTTATTTCATTAAGGCTGTATCCAGCCTTAATATGAAGGTAGGTGCCTAATCTTATTGTAACTCGATATGCCATGTTTAGTTGATATTCCAAGGAGGCCTGCCTTTTTCTGAATGGACAAGAAGGAGGAGTGGATGGAGAGGAAGTGGGGTGGTGATAAAGAAGGGAGTAGGGGAGGAGAAATTGCGATCAGGATGTAATATATGAGAGAATAAATTAATAAAATCATCTAACAAAAATGAATAAACAGGAATGAAATGTTTAGATAAAAAGTATCAGAGACAAGATTCATAACTGTAGGGGAAAAAAGTCTAGAACATTGAGTTTGGCTATACAGGCTAAACTCACTTGGAAACGCAGACTTAAGCTTCATGATAGAAGGTCCTAGAGGGAGAAACAGAAGTTTCTAAGGCATGTACTACTTGCAGTAGTTAAGGTTTGTTTTTTGTTTTTTTTAAGGCTGACTTAGTGATGGAAAGCTAAGAGGAGTAAAGCAAAGTTGGTGGGATGCTCTCTCTCGGGGTGAGCAGGTTTATAGACGTTGTAAATGGTTGAAGCCTGTGCTGCCTTTTAATTATTTCTGGACAAATGTGAGAAATCAGGAATAGAGTCCACAAGGCACTGATGTCAGTGCTAGGAGGGAAGCTCCTAACTTTGGTCATTCTGAGTTCAGCTGACACTCAACACCCTAGTCTGAGTGTGGCTTAGGAGCAAATGTCCCTTCCTTCCTCTCGTGGTCCCCACACATGAGCTACGCCTGCTGCTAAGACAGTCCTGATCTCCAAAAGACGTCTAGGTCCCCATGAGTCACAGGAAGTAGTTATGTTCTGGAGATACGCTTGACTGCTCTGGCAACTGTAAGAGGTCTGGCATGAGATGCCATGGATATAATTTCAGTATCTTTTTCTTACTTCATTTTTTAGAGATTACAATAAAATTACATCATTTCTCTCTTCCCTTTCCTCCCTCCAAATACCCCCCATACCCATCCCTGCTCTTTTTAAAATTCTCCTTTTCAAATCGTTTCTTTTTTCCATTAATTGTTGCTATATGCACATACATGCACAAGCACACGTACACACATGTGCACACACAGGAGTGCACATACACAAGCACACACACATGCGCATGCATGCACACACAGCAGCGCACATACACACACACCCGTGGACATATGTGAGAGCTTATGTGCACACATAGACACAGACATAGATACACACACACACACACACACACACACACACACACACACACATTTCCTCACCAATAGGCATGCTCTTCCCTGGGGAAGACTGTTTCTCCCATTCTCAGTATAGATTTGTTGCCTGTTCATTTTTGCATAGGGTTGAAGCCTCCTGGGCTTTCCCCCATCTCCACGTTAGCATTTCTGTTGCTGTTGGCCTTGCTCAGCTTATGTTTAGACAATCATGTTGCTCATACTGGTGAGACTTCATGAATTTAGCTTCTGGACAGTTTTAGAAGACACCATCTCACAGCAAACTCCATGAATCTCTGGTTCTTACCATCTTTCTGATTTCTCTTCCAATGTTTCTTGAGCCTGTGGTGTGGAGCTTGATTGATAGGTGTCACCATCCTAACAGGATTCTACATGTTTGTCCTAATGCATACAGATATGTATATCCATCCCTCAGTAACGAAACTTCCATTTTAGGTGTGTCAAGCTCTTTAGATGCTCCTTATTAAAAAGCAACCTTGAGACATACAAACCATTCTTTGTATGTAACATGTATGATGAAGGTCAATTTTGTATTTTTTTTATTGTTTTCAGAGATTATTTTAAGCTGATGTTCAAGGTGATGGTGAAGCCCTGAATAGAGTTCTGTCCTAACTCGTGCAACAAAAGGCTTCATAGAAAACACAAATCCACTGAGTCTTGAGGGTTGGACAAGCTTGTGTTTTTCCTACAAGCCTCCAAGTATGAAGCTTCCCTGCATCTTAGGATTTATATACCATTGGGCACACACTCAATTTCAAGCCCAAAGAAAGCAAAAACTTGCCTCAATGTTTTGTAACCTCTGAGCTCATAATCTCATTTTCTTTTCCAGATCCAACTGTGCATATCCAAACACATTAAGGTCCTCTGCTGAGAGAAAGCTTTACACTTAACAGTCTCCACCCTGGCAAGAGGACACTGCTGCTATAACCAGCCATTTGTCCTTCTTTATACCCATAAAAGCAAAGGCCCTGCTTTTACTAGGGTTCACACTTAGAAGAAACTGTTGCTTGAATAACAATTTAACCTTCTTATTATGCCAGTGGTCCTGTTAAACTAGGAGTCTTTTCCAACATCATTAACTTGTCTTAGGGCGCACACACAAAACTGTCTTTTCTTTTTTTGTCTTTGGTCTTCCACTAGGGCAAGTTTGTTCAGTCATAAAATGGGAATATACAGTCACTTATTTATTTTAATGGATTTGACTGTTTTGTCTAAAGTCTTCTCAGCTATATATATTTCAAGAGGAAGAAGTTGTTTTCCTATCTTTCTTCTTCCTTCTTCCTTTCTTCACTCCTTCCTTTCCTCCCTCATCTTTTTCTATTCTTCCTCTTCCTTCCTCCCTTCTCTTTCTAAGTTTCGGGAGTGCTCCAAGTCACTTAACACAGTCCCTCAGAGAATTTTCTGCTATTAAATAAGCAGGTGGGTGGTTCTTCTAATACCAGGAATATGCTTTCATTTTTAGAAAACTGTGGCAAATTAATGTTTAAAGAAATGTTCTTTCTGTGTCCAATACAATGAGGT
Source organism: Grammomys surdaster (assembly GCF_004785775.1). Classification (NCBI taxonomy): domain Eukaryota; kingdom Metazoa; phylum Chordata; class Mammalia; order Rodentia; family Muridae; genus Grammomys; species Grammomys surdaster. The sequence continues at coordinate 4,580,094 of NW_021621692.1, forward strand.
AAAGGAGAGGGTTGGCTGTGGTAAGCCTTCAAAAGCATTCTCTAATTTTCTGTCTTGTAGACTGTCATCCTTTGGGGTTCCTACAGTATCTACTATTCTCACACGACTTGTTCTCAAATGTATTAGGTGGGGGCTTATTTCCTCGCTCTGCTAGTGATGCAGAAATTGGCTTCACAAATGATTTAAGCAAAAAGACCACCACAGGGCTTGAATTACTGTGTTCAGTAAGAAATCATTGCAGCGATACCACAGCTGCGTGAAGCTACTGAGACAAGGAGGGGATCCCACATAAAATCTCTATGATCTAGATTGTGCTACCCAGCTAGGATTCAGGAAGACACAGTCAGCCTATGTCTCACTCTGATGTAATTTGTCCCTTTTAAAATATATCTTCTAAACCAATGCCTAGCTCAGATATACAATTTCATGAGGAAATGTATAGCCTGTGTTACACTTAGCAAGCAAGTGTTTATCCCCAGAGTTAATACAGAGGTGTAACCTTACACTCCCATGCCAGTTCTCTGGCGGTGGGATTCCTGTAAACAGCCAGCCACTTTGAACGTAGGGTTTTCACTTTATGTCATACTTCAACCACTGAAAAAACACAGGATGGCAGAGTTCCTCCCTGCTAATCCAAAATATACCTGCCTTGTGGAAAACACCACTGAAAGTGGGGAGAGAGGAAAGAATCTTCCAAGAGAAAATTCATCTTCTCTCCAGAGTCTTCATAATTATTTCACTTTATATCAATATCAATGAAATAAATATAAATGTATATATTTGTGTGCTTTGAGATGGAGGCTCTCAGGCTGCATACCATGATGTCCAGGAATTCACTTGGGTAATTATCCTGCCTCAGCCTCCAAAGAACTAGAATTGCAGGCCATGGACCATGCACATATGGCGTATATAAATGCCACTGTCTGAATGCTCTGGTTGCTCATGATACTGATCACTAGACTGTCTATTCTTTGAAAGAGGACTATATATTCTGTTGGTTGTTTGAAGCCTTATATTTTAACACATATGTACTTATTGAATAGATTAAAGAAGATGCCTGCAGCCTGTGTCTCTGGCCCAACTATGTTTGTGTATGTATATGCAAAATGAGTATATGAAACATATATATGAAATATATATCCAATTTGCTTAATACAACAAAGTGGTTATTAGAAGAGGCATTGGTTTGTATCACTGACCCAACAACACATTAAGGTTACCTAAATTCTTAGGAGAAGGTTATTCATTCACTTCTGTTACAAATAGATGATTCTTACTAACCTTTGACCGTTGTCTAACTACTGTCCATCAGAAGACACTTCCTGCTTACTTACCTCATTTCTTACTGTACCATATACTAATTTGGTTAGAACCAAGAAACATGTTCAGAGATTTGTAAAGGTAAAGTCAATAGGCAAGAACCTATTTTACTTTTACACAACTCAATATTTAATATGAAGTAATAAAAATTATTCCTGTGGAATTGTAGAGAATAAAACATTTAGGAATACATGGAATAGAAGTGTTGCAAGATTATACTATGTAAGGCATCTGCCTTTGTTAGAGTTTACACTGCTGTGAAGACATACCGTGACCATGGCAACCCTTGGAAAACATTTAATTATGGCTTTCTTATAGCTTCGGAGGTTTAGACCTTGTACCAAGGCCATGCACTTTTCCTTCCCAGAAACCTCTTCTCAGTGCTGATGCTCACAGCCTTTGCAAAGAGCACTAAGGTTCGGAGCTCCTGCTATCTGATTCAGAATGTAGACAGGCACAGCTTCTTTTACTTTTCTCTGACCCTTTGTGAATACTAGCCAAATTCTAGGCACACTCACACTGACACTCTGGACATTTCACTCCTGCTTTGAAACCCCACTCTCCTCCTGAGGATCTTCACTTTAAACATCATGAAACTCTCTCTCTCACTTCCCTAAATCTTCCTTCCTGGGACCTCAAATATTTATAGCTCACCCATCCTTCCATATTTTCTTTTTCATTGAAGAGAATGACAATTTTCATTGAACTTTCCTAAGTGTCAATTCCTAAATTACTTTATGAATGAGATTAAGAAAACCCCTCAAAGAGAAATCTTGGTTTTCCTGGTCCTAGTAGACACAGAAGTGCTATTTTGGTCTACTGATGTAATAGGATTTTGATAACCGCCCCCCAGCAAGCTTTTGCATTTTGTTTTATTTTATTTTTAGAAATTGTGTAGTCAATCCCTAAATCCACAGGGAAATTCAAGTTTCAAGTGGTTCAGTGTATCTGAAAAATTTAGTAAAAGAAGATGGTGGAGGGACTCACATCTCTTAAATCAAAACTAATGACAACACTGGACAAATGGAATCTTTGTACTTCTATCTTAATGATGTGCATATTAGGTCAACGACAAACAACTACAAATTCTGAAACATGCATTTGGGGCCTTGGCCAACTGATTCTTCACACCAGTGCTTAAACTATTCAATAAAAAATGGTGCTTTCAACAAGGTTTAACTCTAATTCTATCACAAATTAGAATTGAATGCTTAAACTATATAACTTTTAGGACAAAATGTAGGTGTCTTTATGGTATGTGGTTAGACAAAGCCATCTTGTGTAAGACAATACATCTATAGTGACAAATAAACAAAAAAAATCACAATTCATCAACTATTGAAACCATTGACTTGGTACTTAGCTTGATTAAATTTTTAAATTGTATTTTAATGATTATAATATGTTGCAGGAAATTCCTCAGCTAAGGTTTCCTCTTCCAAGGTGACTGTACTCTATGTCTAGCTTACCAAAACTAACCAGTATAGAACTGAAACCTGGCCAAGAACCTATAGATGAGGAGGACATAGTCCCTAGGAGAGAAATCCTTATGCCTGTAGATTAGTACAGCTCTCAGTACTAATCATAGAAGTTTCTCTTTGCAATTGATGGAAGCCAATACAGAGATTCACTACTGGTTAAAGTAAGAACAGTAGGTGACTATGGAGTGCTTAGTCCTCAATGAAACCTCAGTGTCACACTTCCTATCAACAAGGTGGAAAGGCTGTAAGAATCAGAGGATGGGGAGGAGAGCCAGGATGAGAGCATTCTCTAGACATGGCATGACCACTGAGCCTGTGAATTTACAATAGCTGGAGTTATCTGCAGGATACCTGCACAGGATTAAGCCAGTCCATATTTCAACATACATGGATGAATTCTAATGTGGGCCATTAATCTTGCAGGACAAGCTCTTTTTTCATGGGTTCATTTCCCCAGACCCAGAGATGGATTTTAGGTCGTTTAACATACCAGATTGTCAACCTAAAGCTAATTTGGGTATGACAATGAATATAAAGGAGGGTTAGCACATTTCTCCGGTCTTTTCTCTTGTGTATCTGAAAAGACGATGGACCTACTTACTGTGGAAGAAAAGCAAGAGAAGCAATGTTGCTTACCCAGGAAGCATGCTGGGGTGTGCTGAGAATATTCTTAGCTTTGCGATGTCACTCAAGTGTCAGGAGAGCTGGTGAGCCTCTGCAGAAACAGCACCAACCGCTCTCTGGAGAACACTAAAGGGTGTTATTTGACAGATGGGTGTGGAGAGTGGTTCGTGGAAAAGGCTAAGGATGACCACAGACGTTTTGAAATAGACCCTAAATGGGAGCAGCATAGAACTCAAGGGAAGACAGAATTTCAAGGCCATAGTCAGGGCTGGAAAATCACGAAGGTAATCTAAGCTATGGTGGGACTGGAATGTGTCCTTATGATGAACAGTCACTCACAACTTTTGTGACAGAAGAGAAGGAAACCAACAGGACAGTGTCTGTGTCAGAGGTGGCCTTGGGGATGTGATCTCTCTCTCTGTGTGTGTGTTTTAATTGTTGTTTTATTTCTTGTGGGATATGTAGATTATTTTCATGTTTTTTGAAAAATGTTGGTAGCTATATTTTATAAGAGAGAGGCAAAATGCCAAGGAGAAGTTGATGTACTTCAATGTTAGCAGAATTAAAATATTTCCTCCAGGAGTGAGTGGGAGGCACATGAGACTCAGGAGATAAACAACAAATTGCTAGTCTAGGAAAGCTGAAACTAGAAAGATTTAGGGTAGGTTATAGGAGCTGTAGTCAATTGCTAGAGAAGACTTTAACTAGACAAGCAGAAGAGAAGAGATCTCTGAGACACATCAAGCTGCCTGAAAGTTATGTAGAGTGCTCTAGGCATTCAGATTCTGTGAGCTGTCACTCATACGACAGCAAGCTGTTTGGTGATGTACTTGCTTTTGAGACATCTTTGCTCCTGTAAGTAACCCTTCAGTCACACTCCAGTATGTAATCTCAAAGACACTCATTGTTCACCAAGTTAGACCTTGGTCCAATCATTACTTTGGTCTGTCATGGACTCACTTTCTGAGTGTGCATGTGTGTGTATGTGTGTGTGTGTGTGTGTGTGTGTGTGTGTGTGTGTCTGTGGTGTGTGTGTGTGTGTGTTGCATCTTTCCCAGAAAAGTCTCTCACAGGAAGGAAGAATAAGAAGGTGCACTGCAAGACAAAATTCAATTTTGACAGAAGAATCTTTTCTTTCTTAGAGAAGGGAGAGAAGATAGAAAGAAAGGTAACTAAATGGAATTGTTTCTTATTTCCTTTGGAAATCCCAAGCAGCAAAGAAACACAATTTCCATGGCAAGTAATTGATGGCACCATGTCCCAGTGTCTCCATCTGGCAGGAAGAGCACATGATTTAAGGCAGAGAGTCTGCCTCTTTGTCTGCTTTGGGACCATTAGATGGTGGAAAAATGGGTTTGGTGAGTGGGGGAGGAGAAGGGGACAAATTAGCTCTCCCTGGGTCCATCTTCACTCTCAGTTTATTCTCTATGGAAGAGAACAGATGTTCCCTCTCTATTTGAGAAAGCACCATGCTTCCTCCTCAACTTCATTTCAAACAGGAGGTTTCAAGAGAGGCCACCCACAGCTCTGAGTGTTCCCGCTGAGAGGAAAAATAAATGCCAAACCCATGTGTACTGAGCAAGGAGGAGCAGCTGAAGGAAGGAAGGAAAGAGAGAGAGAGAGAGAGAGAGAGAGAGAGAGAGAGAGAGAGAGAGAAAGAAAAAGACAAACATCACCAAAAAACTCCTCCAACATTATAGCCAGATCTGTCTGGTTAGATTAGAAGCAAAGATTAAGTTTGCCAACCTTTAAAAAAAAAAAGTCTAGTAGTCTACATTGATAACAACTAACCTATTGTCTAATTAGGAAAGATCCGGTCTATTAGTTTAGTTTACTAAGTCCTCAAAGTATAAAGAATTTAATGAAAATATCGCATCCTCTCACTCTCTGGTGAGTATTAGTAATACTACAAGGAGTCTTGGATGGAGCCTCGGCAAGGATCTAGTCAACATGTATAAGTTGTAAGTAGTACAACTCCCTTGTACATATTAATTTCATACAGTACATATAGTTTGAGAATCCTTGGAGTTAAAGAAGTCTGATTGAATATATCGACTATGAACATTGGTAAATATATCCTATGTGATTTCTGATCAGTGTTTATACATATTATACTCTTCAGATAAAAATACTCAATCTAAAACTTCATTCTTTATACAGTTAAAATAGTCACACATATATGGTTATATATTCTGCATCACTTTATTTATTATGCATTTTGTGTTGTTTATGTGATTATTTTCCATCTGTTTTAATTCCTAAAGATGCTGAAAGCATATTTCATAGTCATAAGTCAAATAAAAATGCAGTAGAATAAAGACATAAAGAAGAACTGCAAAATGTATGGAGACTTAGAACCTGATGAGGTCTTGATGCATCAAAGGACACAGAGAGAATATGTAGTTATCAAAAATATGGAAAACCAGAATTTCAGGGATATATGTGAACTTGCACCTTGGCATAAGCAACAGTTATCCAGACAGAAGGTGCCTACCTTCTTAGTGATTTCTCAGGAAAAGAAATAACTAATCTTCTCTCCATTCTCAATTTCTTTTGGTCCCTGTCACTGGCTGTAGTCAACAGAATTTAATAAAGAATAGAATCTGGGAAATGTTTTTCTCAAAAGTCAAAATCCCAGGACACAGGAAACTGCAATGAAAAGGGGGAAAAGCCCTAAAGAACACACAGCCATAGTTCCCAACAAACAGGAATATTTCCATAAATACACCTGAAATTGCTGTAACCCTCAAGTTGACCATGAGGGACAGGATGGTGTTGGTAATGTAATGATCATTAAATGTAAGAGAATCCAAAGAGAGAGAATATCATGCATGTATATATTCAAATCATCCATTTTTGTTCAGACAAATCTCTGGCCTGGATGCTACTTGGAGCTGAGCATTACACTAGTGGCATGAGCTTCTGTCTTTGGTGACTGTATTGGACCAGCTGAGATAAACAAAATGCAAAAACTATACAAAGTAATATATTCTTCTTGGAGAGGTAAATATTCAGGCTTGAAGTAGACTCCTTCAAACGTCTCTCACTGACATTTAAATATATGTTCCAACATATGTGTTAGGATATATGTATTCTAAATATAAAGCTGAAAATAAAGAGAACTAATTGCAACACACACACACACACTTAAGAGAAATATGAAGCACAATACAGCCAAGTTCTGAGGCCAATGAATAATTAGAAATGCAGCTTAAAGCCAATAAGCCAATCTTCATAATTTTTCTGTCAATAGTGAAACACAGAAATAATATCATTCCTTTCATAACTCTTTGGTTGTCTTAACTAGCATTTCTAAATGTCTTGCTCTTGGCTCCTTCTCAGTTTCTAGATGGCTAAGGGCTTCTGTGTGGTCAGTGAAATTCACTGCTGCATCTTCAGGGTACTGGGAAAAAACAAGCATGTGACACAAATATTTATGGGGGGAATTTATAGGAGATAACTGTCAATGTTACACTGAAGACAAAACACTAAGTATGATTGGAAAATGGCAGCCCCAGAGCATCTGCATGTATTTGCTCTCCTCTGGAATGTTGCAAAGAATAAAGATCAAGAGGTTAGAATGTGAACATCTGGAAGATACACACACAAGCCTTTATTGGACTTCAAAGAAAACCAGCCAGGGTCAACATATTAACATTTGAGGTGGACTGATTGCCTTACAGTGGACACACAACTGAGTAGACAGAAAAGAGAGATGGCAAACAGCCAGAATCTACGCCTCTGTCTACTTAGTCTGCTATTCTTAGAGTAGATTAGGTCCTGTGTCCCAAGCACATTAGCTACTGAACTACATTCCCAACCTAAAGGGAGGAACGTATACCTCAATTCTATGTCAATCTAATCTACCAAAACTTCCAAAATATCCACACTAAAATCAGATCCAACCATGTCAGGCAGCGGTGGCACTTGCCTTTATTCCCAGCACTTGGGAGGCACAGGTAGAAGAGCTCTAGTCTACAGAGTAAGTTACAGGAAGGCCAGGAATACACAGAGTATGGCCAGGGATACACAGAGTAACCCCTGTCTTAAAAAATTAAAACAAAACAAAATAAAAAGATTACTGTATCCAGCAAGGCTACCCTTCACAATCAAAGAAAACATAAAAATGTCCCATGATAAATACAAGCAAGAAGGGTCATGAATACTAAGTTAGAATTACAGAAAACACTTAATATAATCCTATATATTGAAGGTAAGTCTAAGCATAGCCATGCTGTTGTAGGAACGAATAAGCTGCTGGAAGGTTGGAAGAGCATAGGAAGACTACAAAATTATTAAACAGCACAAAATCATTAAATTAAATAAGAGAAATTAGTACAAAATCTTCAGATATACTACTTCTCTGAATATTAATATAAAATTCATTTTAATATATTATACTACATTATAATATAAATTAATATAGGTTAGTATTACTATATAATATATTAATACAAATCTGAATGTTAATAGTCTCAAGCCTCCAATCAGAAGACTAAGACTCCATGGTATTGGATAGCCAATTAAAGTTTCAACTCTGGGAAGGACTATCTCTTCCACTCTCTGCATTCCATAGCTGTCTCTAGTTCTTCGTTAAGGATTGAGGACTACTGAGATTTCTCTATTAATATGTCTGAGGATGTGATATTTCTTCAAGTCTTCTGTAGGCAGCCATATTGCTGTGGTATCATGACTGATGCTGTTCTGTGGTGATCCCTAAAATCAATTACATGGAAACAAGTAACACTAAATGGACTGAGAAGGATATATGTTAGTATGTATGTATGTATGTATGTATGTATATGTCTAAGTGTGTATGCACATATATATTTGTGTATATACGTATATATGCATATATATTGATATATATGTGTGTAAATATAAGTAGATACAGATAGATAGATAGATAGATAGATAGATAGATAGATAGATAGATAGATAGAGACAGACAGACAGACAGACAGACAGACAGAAACATAGACAGACAAACAACTAAGAGTCTTCTTGCTGGTAATAAATTTACCTTCTCTTTCCACTGGTTGTAATCTAATATATATGGATATATATTTTCTTTAGTGTGTGTGTGTGTGTGTGTGTGTGTGTGTGTGTGTATAAAGGTTTCAAGAGGGAGAAATGGCAAGTACATGACAAGGGGTTGAAGGAAGAAAGGGAAGGAGGAAAACGACAAATTATATTGACTAAAAAATAATATAAGAATATCATATTGTAGTAGGGAGATTCAGACTAGAAGGTTTTGTTTTAAGAAACAGAAGCCAGCTCTTTCCTGTCTACATAACTAGACCTCATTAGCAAGATAAACATAGGCTTAAAATGAAACTGTGGAAAACAATTTGCTAAGCAAATAGGACTCAAAAGAGAACAAGTGTGCTCCATTAGGTAGGGTTATTGAAAGGAACATAACTGAGAGAATGAATACATATGATTTATCAGATTGATGTACAGGCTGTGATCCAGGCAGTCCAATAATTGCTATCTCACAAGACTATTGAGAGGCTAACAATCTGGTTCCTTAGTCCCCAAGAGGCTGGATGTCATAGCGCTCGATGTCTGGTGCAGTAGGCCTGTTAATTCCTGGAGAGCTCTGATCTTCAACCTAAGTTAGAATCAGAAGTTGGTTGTAATATAGGAGAAAGGATGCTGCAACAAGGCAGATAAACTTCCAGTGAGAGTAAGAGCAAGCAAGCAGAAAATAACATTTTCTTGTTCTATATATTTTGACCTGGCCTGCCACCAGAAGGTGTCAATAATTTGCTGCAGATAATCTGATCAAGTAAATCCCTCCCAGGAGTGCCCAGGAGCTTATGACTAATTTCAAATGCAATGAAGCTGACAACTATAACAAATCTCTATCCTAATATCTGACAAGGTAGAATTTAAATTACATCTGAGCTGAAGAGACAGAGAAGGCAATATGTTACTACCAGCAAGAAAACCCATAAGGTAAATATAACTTCAGTCAAAACTGAGAGTCTGAGTTCAGTCCTCAAGACCCCACATGGCTGAACTAGAGAATCAGTTTTCAAAAGTTGTCACCTGACCTCCATATGAACACAATAGCATGTGTATACCATATTAGTACACAAAAGTCTAAGTCGGAACTTGGATCATGCTACCATTGTCATATTTCTCCTACATAGCTTTTTGACACACACTCTACTCCTCACACGCAATGTCTTTAAAGTTGTAGTTTGAGACTCGGAGAAATTCATATGAAAGTGGGAAAAAATTCATGAACTAGTGAAGTCCCATTATTTTCCCAGTCATACTTCTTTTCTTTCCTAGAAACAAGAAAGTCAGTGCTGGCAAAATGCACATGTGTCTAGCATTTGACTTCTGTCAACACCCATGACTTCACTTGATTCTCTAAACTGTAAGCAATTCAGTATTCTAGCCATCCAAATGAATAAAATGTATAGAATGTAGCGTGCACATGTTCTTAAGAAACACCTCTCTGTGTGCTATGTCAGTATTGTTTCTTTCTGGAACCTCCATCCAGATTTTATATCCAACTCATTTTTACAAAGGTTTGAGTTCAAATGTGGAAGTATCTTTTCCAAAGAGCTATTTTAGCATCTTTTGGCTGACTTTCCTTTTGTGGTTTGTTATTTATTTTTTATACTATACTGGGGATTTGAGCTTGGAGGGACCTACTGTGGGTTGTACATTATATAAGCATTTTACTCTGGAGATAAAAGTCAGCTGACTCTTTCTTTGCAAAATACTTTTTTTAAATTAAATTTTAGATTTTGATTTTCCATAACTCCACATTGTAACCACTAATGGGTCATTTACTTTTCCCACTTTCATATGAATTTCTCTGAGTCCCAAACTACAACTTTAAAGACTTATAGCATGAGAAGACTAGAGTGTGTGTCAAAGAGCTATGTAGGAGAAATATAACAACATACAGGAGATGAATCTCTCTTTCTGTTGTGTGGCTCCTGGGTATTAATTTCAGGTTGTCATCAGACTAGATCTTCTATATCTTTATTAAAAATGCCATCAGGTCATCTGGCACAAAGCACATATTTTCTTAATATGAAATAGTCACCATTCCCAAAATGCCAAATGAGATCCATAAATGTGTTATAATTGCGGGTTATGTCCATGTTCTTATGTTCAGCCAAAGAAAGGAAGCTGATCCTTTGACATGGTCTTATTTATTGTGATGCTGCCAAGTCTAAATTTTATCTCTTTGCTTTAATCTATGTGATTGTGCTTTGGATAATATGGTGACCTCATGTGTGAATTCCACTCATTTTGCCTTGCCCAGCAGGAAACTAGACTAAGTCAGCACTTTCATGTCCTGAACTATCCTCCAGGCATAAGGTCTTACTTAAAATAATAAATGATCATCCTTCAAGAGTCCATTAGAATCAGAATCATAACAGCTCCCCTCTGGAAAGGACAGTCTATAAAGAGGCATGCATTTCAACTGTAGTTGAACTGACTCATGAATTTGATAATTGATCTTCGTGCTGTGAATGTTAGTTTTTAATTCCACTCTTCACCCAACTTCCCTCATTATTGAGCACATATATTTTTTTCCTTTCAATCATCCCGAATTTTATATAAAACTCTACACTGCCTTAGTCACCATGTCAGACATTCAAAACAGTCTGGAAACTATAAAAATTAACCAAATGAAAATTTCAAGGGTAGAAGTCATGTTATTATTTTTCCTCATGCATATTGTTTCTAACCTAAAGCAAAAGTAAATCTTGAGTAGTCCCTGAAGACATGTCTGGCATAGAACATGCACGTAGTAGCGTCTCAGCCAAGTGTTAAAAAAAGTGAATGAGTTTTTTTTTTCCTGGTACAAAAGTTCTTTCAGACAGTTAAGCAATATCTGTGATATACTAGCTAATAGATCCTGGAAAAGGGTTCTAGGGCTACAGGCTACATATGATACTGATACATAATGTATGTACGCATGTCTATCTATCTGTCTATCTATCATCTATCTATCTATCTATCTATCTATCTATCTATCTATCATCTATCTATCTGTATCATATATACACACATACACACATATGTATACATGTACACATATGTGTATATATTATATATGCATATATGTACATGTATACATGTATATGGATATACAGTGTAAGCATGTGTATACAATGATGTGCACTTCTAGTTAATGATCTGTGGACAGTGATGTACATATATAATTAATGATTTCTATCTGAGAGGTTTGTTGCTCTTATAAGCACCAAGTGTTATTGAAGTAGGTGAATGACAGCTCCAGAGTCAGAATCGTGTTGCCTGGAGAAGCTTGTGAATAGGCTTCAGTGAAACTGTGGCAGGTATCAGTAGAAAGCTTAGGAAGGGAGAGAATAGTGAGTTTGTATATCTCAAATAATCATTTCACCGAGTGTCTGAAACTGCAGCTTGCTCTCGAACTTGGGCAGTGAGGTGAAGAAGGCAAGTGTTCGAGGGACAGTTGAGCTCTGAAACCTACAAAGTACTTCAAATGCACCAAACATCCAAATCTTTGTTCTACTCATTCATACGAGTCAAAATAATTTCCCCTCCTACCATCCTACCATGTCATCATGTCTGCCCATGCATACGCTCACACATATGCATGCATGATACATGGACATACAGTTGCAAACACACACACACACACACAGACACACACACACCTACATAGAGCTTCATTTTTTATAAGGTTCTACTTAAACTGCAGAGCTACTTAAAATCATATAACAGATATGCAGATACTCACAGCTAAACATTGGACTGATGTCTGGGACCTCTATGGAAGAGGTAGGAGAAGGATTGAAGGAACTGACAGGGATGGAAGGCAACCCTACAGGAAGACCAACCTGAACCTCTGGGAGCTCCCAGAGACTATGTCACCAACCAAAGAGCATACACAGGCTGGCCCAAGGCCCCTGGCACATATGTAACAGATGACTGCCTTGTCTGGCCTAAGTAAGAGAGAATGCATCTAATTTTGTAGAGGCTTGATGCCCCAGGGACAGAGGATGCCCTTTTTGGGAGCATCATCTCAGAGGTGAAGGGGAGCTGGGATGGGGGAAGAACTCTGTGACGTGGGATGAAGAGGGGGTAACTTTTGGGATATAAACAAATGAAATAATTGATAATTAAAAAAAACATATAACTAACAAAGTGGAGAAACTCAGTTTACTATCTATCCAGCCCTTTCACTCAAGATAAACTCAATTTGAGGTACTACAAAAAAAAAAAAATGGAAGGAAGACGGATAAGGAACAAAAGCAGCATGATGTGGCCTATACCTCAGCTCTTCATTTCACTTTGAAAGCAAATCCATTGGCCTTGAGGCTCTAGGCTGCAAAAAAAATAATGGGCAATTTCTTGGTAAATGTGATCAGTGTAGACAGTGAAACCAGATAGTGTCTGCTGCACTTCACATTTCTCCCTCCCTTTCCAAGAGCATGTTGCTTTGTCTACACAGAAATTCCCAAATATAGCTCAGGTATGTCGTTCCAGGAGCTGGTCTGGGACTCCTATTAGAGGTTCATCATTTGGTCTAATTTGTTAGAGCAAAGTCTCTTTAAATTACGTAATAAATTCTTTCTATTATACATGAGGGCTGGTGAACATCAGAGGCAAGTAAGATTCTCCTTCAGAGTTGCCATCCACATTTCATTTTTAAAAGGCACCCATGAGAAGCTAATATAGAGGGGCAAAGACTTTATTTCTTTTTTTTTCAAGAGCATCATGAAGAAAAGAATTGTCTAATGGTCAACATCTGTATTGTATTTAGTTTTTCGCGTGTTTGTTTGTTTAACTGAGGAGTGAAGTTGATGTAAGAACAATTTCTCCCTGTGTGAAGGAAATCGGTAACATAGAAAAATCTTTCTTATTGCAAGGTAGCTTCTTTTCATATTTAAGCAGAAAGAAGAAATTGCTTTTCCTTTCTTTAATTTAAGCAGACTGGCCTAAGTGCATTTATGAAAATAGGACTGCAGAGGTAAAACTAGGCCATGGCAGTGATATTAACTCCAGGAAAAATAGTCTGATTTACACTTGAATGTAGTTATTTCAACTTTTCAAGTAATATAATCTGAGAGGGATCCTGGTTCCAAAAATACGACAGTGGCCGAAGTAGAAAATTCAGCCCTCACTGGATCGTTTTATTTCCATTAAATTCCACTCTGAATATTGCAGAAGGTAATATTTAGTTTTATTATTGTTAATTCCAAATATAATAAATATTCTTCTCAGTCTGGGTTGATTTATTATCATTTTAAATAGTAGAACATTTGAAGTTTGGGGTCCACAGGAGATACTGTAGAGTCTGTTCCAAACTACTGTTTCTTCAATTCCCTTTTGCACAAAATAGCACTGACTGGGTTCTTAGAAAGCAAGTGTTTTGGGCACGACTCTGTATCAGGCTTACAATTATTAAAGCATATGCCCTGTTAGTTTTTCTTTTATTGGTCATAGTGTTATTAGAGAACACGGGTATATATGATACATATTTACTATCTTATGCCCTGCTTCTGATACTGGGCTTTGCTTCTTCTGGTTTATGATTTCCTGGTGGTAAGTTATTGCTCATGTCCATCTTTCCATGAAGTGTCAAAAAGTGTCAGCAAAAGATAAATTTTAATAATATCCTAAGTCTAGTCTAGTGTCTGTACTGTATGACCGTGATCTCTCCATTGTTTAGGAATGTAATGGTTACTATAAATAATGTAATGTAATGATTGGAGATTGACAGCGGTGGGTTGCTCTCTGCATTTTGACCAGTTGTGACTTTCCATAATGATCCCCATCTGCTGTCTTTGATGAGGGATGAGACAAACACTTGTTAGTGAATGTAAGGACCAGGATTCATGATGTAGTTAAAGGTCTTGCTGGTTATAATGGTTTAGGAAAGTGGTGGTATTAGGTTGTCCTCTAAGGTCCATGGTGTCAGCAGCCTTGTGTAGATGGCTCAGTGTCCAGTGATGTCCATAAAGGTGATTGTACTGAGTAGGGCTTTTGGCCAGCCAGGTGACTGTTGGTTATTCTCATGACATAAGTGCCCCTGTTGCAACTATTAAACTATCTTGTTGACCATTGTTGTGGTTCATTGGGATTACAGTTGGATAGGACTATCGATTGCTTTCCTCACTTGGAAGCTTACATGCTTGGCCCCCTCCTGAAACCATGAGAGTGAGAGATGATCTCTTAATTAGGCTTGTATGGAATTCCATACAATTAATAAACATTGAATCAAAAACCTACCCCAAAGGTAGTAGACCTTCATTAAATATGCTGACCAAACAAACACAAATGAATCAAGTTTGGAACAAAGAGAAAATCAGACTCTAAACGGTTGAGTATAATTCCTGATATCAGGCCAGTCACATTCTTCACCATTTATCAAAGTTTTTAAAAAACCTACATCCTCTTCCTCTCACACATCTGTAAAAGCAGTCCAGTTTGTACTTAAAAACACGGTTGAATTCAGATGCAGCATCTTTTTCAGTGCTTAAAAAAAAAAAGAGCTACAGAACACTGAGAAGGCCAGCTTCAAGGAAATACATCACTGTGTTTGCTAATCTAGACAAAGAGACCTTTTGTGGATCGTGTTCTTAAAGAATTTTTGTACTTCCAATGCATCAACTTCGGCTCATGCAGGAGTATATTATAGCCCTGAGTAAGAATATGAATGCTGCCTATTTGGAAGGGAGATGAGAAACTCTCTGCCAATGTATAGCCTTGAGGCTGGATAAGCATGCCATTTGACTGTTTCATTTTTCTGTATGAATTGCCTACAAGATTCTTTATCTTTTCTGGACTTGATTAATGGGAGCATATGTCAATGCCAGGGGCGTCTACCTTCTCTGCTAACCTTCCCTTAAGAGGATCGCCTACCACGGGGAGCGATAAAAGATATCTGGAATGTTTTATTTTAAAAAAAAATTAGTAAGACTGGAGAGAAAAAGATCCATCTATTTCACTGCTAAACCTCATATAAATGAATGACCCTGTTTGCTTTGCCCTTGGAGTCCTAACGTGCTACAAATTGATCAACAAATGTTCTCCCAGTAGAGAACTGTGACCTATTCAGTTCAGGAGAGCCCAAGACCGAGTTAAGTCTCTTAAAATATCACACCCTTGGTGTTTCAACCATTTTCCTTTGTTGCCCTTTAATTTGAGACATTTGTCAAAGAAAGAAAATATATGTCACGTGGGAATTCCCTCGGAGAGTTAACAAAAGACGCAGGTTTGTCTGGAGTGTGGACAGCTTCCCGGGAACACCAGCCTTCCACCTGATGCTTTTCTCATTGACTTCTGAGGTATCAGCTGGAGTTAGGCTGGATTCTGTCTCCTCTGTCACGGTTTCCTTGATGCTCGTGCACCCGACAGGAGCCCATGTTTAGATGCTCGTAGGATGACTGCTGAAATCAAGGGACTGTTTTTATTTTTTTAATCCCATAACATTAACAAAGTAATAAGAAAGGGAAATGAAAAAAGATAAAGGAAGAGGTGAGCTCATGAATTTTGGGGTGCGCCCTTCTTGTTTGAGCAGATGAATAGGAGTCCTCACTGCTGACTCTGAGCTAATTCCAAGCCTAGAATTCTCGTCTCAGGCATACCAAATTTGGAGTAAACCGGTATAACGTCTGTTTGTTTATGGGGCATATGATTTTTATTACTGAGTTAGCTAGGAGATTTAGGGCCTTGAAAATTAGCAAATGAGAATGGATTAAAAAAAAGAACCATAAAAAAACAAAAATTTCTTAATGATTTACTAGAAAATTTAAACAAAAACATATGATGCCCAAATATGTTTGGTAATGTGTTTCTTTATGTGTGTGTAGTGAGCATATGGTATGAGAACATTGTGTGTGTGTGTTTGCGTGTGTGTGTGTCTGTGTGTCTGTGTATGTGTGTGTGTTTGGGGGTTGGTTGTATGTTTGTAGACATGCATGAGTGCAGGTATGTATATACATGCAAATGCTTATACCTGTTGAAGTCAGGAGTGACAACAGATGTTTTCCTTACTTGTTTTCCATGCCATATACTTAAGCTGTATCTCTGTCTGATCCCAGAGATAACTAGTTCAAACACTCTAGCTAGCCAGCTTGCCTTATGTCTGCTTTTTAAGTGCTAGGATTATAGGAAGGATCCCACGTCTACCCAGCCTCTCATGTGGGTTCTAAGGATGCAAACTCTGATCTTCATACTTGCACTCCTACCTCTCAGAGATGCTGCCTCAACCTCAAGCTGTAGAAAGGCTGGTCCTTCAGTCCTGGTCCTCACATGACAGAACTCCACTAGCTTAAGTTTCAGCGTAGTGGAGATGTGAAGAGTAATTGTCAGAAAGAGTAAATCTTGGAGTAAGGGTATACACACACACACACACACACTCACGGTTCAAAGACTATTTCTCAAGATATTAGTGTTTACAAGTACAAAAGTGAAAAGTACCTTGTCCTATTGTCTTCTCGAATGCAGGCACCCTGGAAGGATGCTATGGCATGTGTCTATGTGGATGTTTGTCTCTTTGTGTGTAGGCTTAATGCACCCAAATAAATAATCAGAGCAGGTAGAATTCTGTAAGGATGGATGGAAAGTCATTCCCACAGGGAGAGTCAAGGAAGGTTTTATGCAGAAGCAGTGGATGACTCCAAAGAAAAGTATCTTTTCAGGATAAAAAAAAATTGTACTTTTGCACAAATGAACCTATAGCAGCTGTGACAGCATGCTCAAGACATGTGAAACCTCACATCAGACCAAACAAGGGTGGGTAGGTAGTCCCACTGCTAGCTGAGGAGACATTGGCAATTTATAGCTTCTGGAAGATGGAGAGCCACCTTTCCTTAACAGTATTTCTGCTAGTGGGTCAATTATGTTCTAGAAGTAGGAGGCACATCAGAGAGTATGTGGGCAGCATAAATTGGAGTCTATGGGAAAAAAAAACAAAACAACAAAACAAGAGCTTAGGAAGTCGGATGATTAGGGAGGTGGGAGGAAGGATGACTATGATCAAAATACACTGTATAAAATTCCCAAAGAGTTAATAAAATATTTAGAAGAGAAATAAAAAAAAGGCTTTGTAGAGGATGCTTCATTTGAGATGAGTCAAACACAAGTAATATTTGTACTTTGAAGCCATTTTGGTGACGTAAGAGAGCACCTTCAATTATTCATTCAATCATTTGTTCTCTCGGGTGCTCACATTGTACTGAGCACTGACAACGTGTAAGGTGAGATGCTCTAGTTTCCTCTGGGTCATCGTTGCTGTAATCATTCGGGATTAAGCACTCTGACAAGAGTGATAGTGGAAGAAAGGTGATGTCCCCAGTAGACCAAATTCAGAAGAGCTCCAGAAAGGCCTCAATATTGGGACCAGTTTGCATTTTTACTTTATACTCTAAAACTACAAGGAGGGGCAGGAAAGCGAGATTTCACAGAGACATACAGTCTGGCATTCCATTTCAGGTAACCAGTGAACTAATTCTTGGTCAGTTAGGGTTACAAGCAGTGCTTTAGGTACATGACTAAGGAAAACAACAGATCAGCATCTCATACACGGTCTTTTCTACCTTATTTTGATTCATTATGAGATCAAGATGACAAGATCATTCCTTTTGGTAACTGGTTCTTACTTGAAAAATGGGAGACCATAAGAAATCATAAAGAAACTGTGGAAGAGGAAACAGGACATAAAACTATAGAGAGAACAGCTTGGAATCTAGTTGTAGATCCACCTAGATGGAATCCCAGCTCGATTCTTTTTTGTTTTTTGTTTTTTTTTCTTTTTTGACAAGCAACATGATGGTGATAGTGGCTCCTAAGCATGACGTAGGTTGCAACCAAAATGAATACTTAATTTAATATTCTCCAACTAATCTTAAGACTCAAGATGGAGAAAGGAAAGAAAACGACATGACACACATAGATAAATAGTGACTCGTGACATCTCATGTTCATTTCTAAAGCTTGATATGGGAACTTTCTTGAGCCCCAGAGCCAATTTTCCTTCTGAAATCATCTTAGCACAAAGTTTTAAGTCAAAGTTTCAAGCTTCTGAATTCTCAGGCAGAAATGAAGAACAGGACAATGTAGGGTCAGTGAAGCCCACAAAGGTAAGACTTGCCTAAGGTCATAGAGTGAGTCAGCAAGTGAGTGGGAATCGCTCTGTGATTCATGGCTCACATCCTGGCCTCTGACCACCAGACAAAGCTCCTCCCTAGCAACAGAGGGAGGAATCATGCTCACAGCAGCCAAGCTGGCCCATTCTCCACATCTCTGGCTTCTACTAATGGCAGAGCCATGTCTTGTTACATTTTGTTCCACAGCCCAGGATAAGTGCCAATGAATACATTCTGGCTAATGTGGAGAAACAGTAGTGCTGGGGTGGTTCAGCTTAAAATACAGAGCCAGGGAAGCTCAGAGCAATGGTAGAGCTCAACAAGGCTGGAATCTTCCACATAGCCAGACACTCAGCAATTCAGGAAAAGAAAGAACACAGAACATCGGGATGTATCAAACATCTTTTTCTTAGCTAAGAAGTCATTTGTGTGTGTGTGTTAACATAGTACATCAAGATGAGAGGGAAAAAAATGTTGCCCTAGACATTTTTCATTGTTAATTGCTACCAACTGGCCATCCCTATGTTATGCCTATCAGTTAAGCTGGTTGGTATTTACTGGAACAATTCTAAAACTCTAAAGCTATCATTGAAATTTGCCTTGAGAACAAACCACTACTTCTAATGACCAGATTTGTGGCCTAGACTAAAGAGCTCAGTGTTTTTGTTTCTTTTGTTTTTAAAGTGAGTTATCTTTCCCATTAGTCTTCCTTTATGTCCTAAATTTGCTTTCCCTGTTCCTTTTTGGGGGAGGGGGCTCTTTAAATCGTGTATGACTCAGAATAATTATTGAAAACTCTATTTTAAGAATAAATGTTAGCGGGTGGGGGAAAAGAAGGATAAATGTTAGGAGACAAGATTAAAGTAAAACTGACCATTCAAGGCATAGAGTAAAAAGTACTCCTTATAGGTAGTATACTCACTGTACCTGTAAAGGTATGTTTGCAACAATTCAGGGGAAAAGTGCAAAACAATGCTTTAGTTATAAAATTATCAAAAGAGAAAACAGCATTCTTAATATTTTTTGAGTATATATGGTCTTGTAGGTTGGGGCGCATATGTGTGGGTATGTCTGTATATATCTATGTGTGTGTAAGCCAGAACTTATCTCCCACTTCTCCACAATTGTCCCTCAGAAACTGTCTGCCTTACTTTTTTGAGACAAGTTTTCTCAATAATCTGGGGACATTCAATTTGGTTAGTTGGACTGGCCAGTGAGTCCAGGAATCTGCCTATAGTTTCCTTCACACCAGAGAGGTTATAAGCACATACCACAATGCTTGGCCTTCTCCATGGGTCTCAAACTCAGGTCCTTCTGCTTGGCTAGCCAGGACTTCAGCCATGGAGCTATAACTCCCCAGTCCTTGCCAATAATTCTTTATAATTGAGGGTGTATAAATGCAGTCTTTTATTTGCACGGGCAAAATACTACTTCTTAAAAAAATCCGAATTTCATTTAACTAAACTCTATGTTACTTCAGCATCTAATGAAAACCACTGAAAGCTATATGTTACTGTTGTCACATGCACGTATAAGTTATACAAAGGACATCAATGAATGCATAATTTACTATCACGAAGATCAGGTTGGTGTGACCTTCATAGGTTGAAAGGAGGAAACTCCGGAAGGGTCCTTGATAGGCAAAGGTGCTGCTAGGGACGAGTGATATTCTAATTCTTGATTTGGGCGGTGGCTACACAGACGTTCATTATATTGTTAAGCTTTCCACATGTGTTTTATACAACGTTCGTATGTATGTTATAAATTACACTAAACATCTTTCTAGAAGTTGAAAAACGCTGGGATATAATGAAAAACAGCTGTTAACAGCCTACTCACCTCTCACCTGGAACTACCCCTCTATATACAGAGCTACTGTGGCTGCTTTGCATACGGCTTGCATTTGGAATCTCTATAGAAAATGCTTGTATACATTTTTTTCTTTAAGTTTTAAAATTTCAGACTTACATTTGTACTGTCCTCGGTGGCTGCAGTCCTGAATGCTTGGCTTTCTCCATGGATTCTGAGGCTCAAACCCGGTTCTTATGCTTCACTAGCAAGCACTTTACCTACTGAACTATAACTCCACAGTTCTCGCCAATAATTCTTTATAATTGAGGGTGTATAAATGCAGTTTTTTATTTGCGCGGGCAAAATATTGCTTTAAAATTTTCAAATTTCATTTAACTTAACTAGAAGTGAGCTCAGGTATTTCTCAGGGGGTACGTTATGCCTGCACCTAGATGTTTGGCTAAACTAGTACTTAACACCTGCCTTTGAATGTCTAAGCATCTTTGGTCCATGGCTGAGCCATCCAGGAATCCTATAAGGAAAGTAAATCATTTAGGATAACATGTTGCTCTGTGTTGTACTTTTTAGATGATAATAGTTATCCTGGTTTTTTGCTTTGTATTTTACTATTGGGAGAAACACTTACTTGACTCCAAAGAATTTCAGAGAATGATATAACTTCTTTTAGTGTATTAACTATAATCTCTTCATGACCAGTTTGCGTTTATTCTCTCTGTCTTTTTCTCTGTCTGTCTCTCATCTCTTTCCCTTTCTTTCTGCATCTCACCTCTGTCTCTGTCTCTGACATATGTCACTGCACCCATCCCTGTATGTTTGTGTGCATGGACACATACATGCTTTCCTGCTACCTCAACCTGTATTGAGGTAAGATCTATAGCATAACACCAGCTATCTTTCCAAAACTTTTGTTTCCCACAATCTTGAGACTTCTCTTCACATTTGTATTTCCTTGATCCCATATCTTCCTCTCTTGGGGATGAAGGACTCTGAGTATGATGCCAAGAGCCACCTAAGAAAAGACATAAAGCACATGATGTCCCTGAGACTTGACAGACCTGAGTAAAGATATTTCTTTACTCTACTACTACAACTTACGGTTTAATTAATATTTTAATCAGAGTTTTATGATTCTTTCTGAGAAACATGAACTCAGATTTCTGTTGTAATGTATCTCCTAGGTACTTCACTCACAAGCTCCCTTTGTGGTTTATGAAAACATGGTAGTATGTTCTCTTTATTCTTGATGTCAGAAATTGTACTGTGAGCCTTCTGACCTCCTAAGGGTGTGCATACCTTCTTATATGTGTGCATATAATTTCTTTAAAGAAGATGCTGAGTACGAGTAATGCTTTTCAATATAGAAGCTTGCTTCTAACCCTACCTAAGACTCTTCTGATCATTCTGTTAACTTCTTTGGCATTTCTCCTGTCTCACTCCCATTAGAGGTGACATCATCCCTGTCCAGTTCCCAGTTTTATTTTTTCTTCTTGCATTTGCCTCTTTATTGTTGATGTTTTCAAAAAGTGTTTCCACTTACTCTTTCAGATTCTTAATTTCTTGTTTTCCAGTCTCATCTCTTTTGCTCTGCTTGGAGGAAGAAAATGCTTTGCATATGGCAGATTGAGTGATCTACTTCCGATCTAAGGATGCTTTCTTGTGTTTCTCATCATACTGAAACATTAGTTAGTGTTGTGATTTAAATGAAAGTAGACTCCTATGTTCATACATTTAGTCTCCAGTTGGTCACCTGTTTGAATATTAGAAGGATTCAAAGACACAGTCTTGGAGGAAGTGTACCCCTGCTAGTAGGCTTTGAAGTTTCAAAGGCCCCTGGCAGCCCTGGTGTTTCTTTCTCTGCTTGCTGCTCATGGGTTGGGATGTAGCTCTTAGCTTCTGCTCCAGCACTGTGCCTGCTTGCACGCTGCCATGCTTCCCATCATGATTATAATGGACTAAGCCTCTGAAACCGTAACCAAGTCTCCAGTTAAACATTTGTCTAAGAGTTGCCTCGGTCATGACTCTCTTCATATCATCACTAAAAGCGCTAAGACACTTAGCATGCTACTTGTTGAGGTTCAACTCACCTCTGGTATTTAGTGTATAGAACTTTCATCTCATCTCTATGATTTGCTTACTTCTGTCATCTATTCTCTTACTACTTTCCAGAGTAACTACAGTTCCATGGAACTCTCCCCCACCCCCCAACCATAGGATGGTTTCCTACCATCACTTTATGCCACTTCCTAAGCTTCTTTATCCTGATGTATTTGTGTGTTCGTGTGTATGTGGTGTGTGTGTGAGTGCACGGTTGTACATTTGTACATGTGTGCCTTTGCAGATTCACATGCATGTGTGTGCACATAGAGAAGATGATTTCTAGTGTCTTCTTGTGTTGCCTTACACGTTAGTTTTCCAGACAGGATCTTTCAAGTGAATGCCAAATTTCCTAATTGCCTGCACCAACTGACCAGCAAGCTTAACGAATCCACTTGAATCTGTCTCCCAATGTTAGGGTTATATATTTCCATTGCCATACTTCCTGCCTTCTGGATGGGTTCTGGGAATCTGAAACCATGATCTGTTCTCATGTTTGCATAGCAGGTTTTTGACCAGCAGAGTTATTTCCCTGACCCATGCCTAGATATGTTTCATCTCTGCCTTCTGTCTGGCTTGCTGCTTCTTAATTTGTGTCTACCTGTGCATTTGTTTTGAAGCCGTGTCTTCTGGCTCATACTCCAAGGGTGGGGGCTACTCAGAGTAAGGATAAGGAATAATCTCTGTTGCTTGTATTCCACATTTGCAGAATCCCATGTGGGTTTTTCAATTGCTTTGCATGTGCTCACTTACATAACCACTACAGAGCTGCCAAAAGTTGTTCTTACAATTATTCCTTGCCCAAAAGTTTAAAAAAAAATTAGGTTAAATGGAATACTCAATTTACTTATAAATGAAATACTCAATTTACTTATAAATGACAAAGTTATTGATCTGAACCTAAAATTTCCAGAACTTCCCCATTTGACCCCCTAGTGACCCCATGAAAGAACAGAGGAAATGAAACAATTCAACTCTTAATGAAGAACAAATGATTCTCAAATTATTTCCATAGGTATGGAATTACATAGGAAAAGGAACTGACTTTGTATATTTTTGTAAGTTGTTGTTAGGATCCATTTACTAGTCTCTCTAGAGATATGTAGCTTTATGTAGCTCTCACTAATCACAGTCTTAACAAGTAGAAGGAGTTCCAAAATCTGGAGAGATGGCTAAGTGACACAGCACTTGCTTAGTATTTGTCAGGCCCTCAGTTCAAATCCCATCCCTACAGAAAAAATGCAGCTTTAACAAATAATTCAGTGAAATAAAGAAATGAAAGTATTCCTGTATGGTGCTCAACTAGATGATGAAAATTATATTATTTTTATTCTAGTTTAAAATTACTTTGTTAATATTCCAAGTTTCAATTCTTTAAAGAAATTTAGATTTATTTATTTTATATGTATATTTACTTAATATGTGCACTATATATGGGCAGTGCCAGAGGAGATCAGAAGAATGTTCCAGATTCACTGGAGACAAAGTTCACAAGGGTTTTGAATATCCCTGTGGGTGCTGAGAAACAAACCCTGGTCCTCTACAAGAGCAGCAAGTACTCTCAACACCCACCCATCTCTTTAACCACCCAAGTTTCAGTTCTTAAGTACACTGGTGCTTAACCCGAAGCAAGGGTTGGCTTCAAACAGTTTAAAGAGTGGAACACTTTTATTATAGATTTGAGATGGTCAGCTATAATGTCCAGTAGTAGGAACACCATGAAGAACAGATACATTCATTATCATGACAAGTATGTTATTGGTGTTTAAGCATCTTTTGTTAATTACATCAGCAAAGACGTAGAGCTATGCTTACATCCCAAGTCATGTCTGTACATGAGGAGATTCACATGAAGGAAAACTCCAAAGACCCTTTTCTCAGTGGGCAATGAGTCATCCCTGTGCTTAGCTGACAAGATATTTTCGATAGTTGCTATGCTTCTTTCTTGATACATCTGCAGGTTTGAAATTCTTATTTGTCGTATGAGGTAGGAGTCTTTTAGTCAAATATGGCAGAAAATAGACCCAAGTCAAAAGAAGAGAGGGAAGTCATTGCATTGAAATATTAAGCTATCCAAAGATAGCTACTGTCAGGAATGACTGGATCCAGAATGCAGAGCTGTTAGTGGTGCTGAGCTTCAATACTTCAGTGGCATCTGTCTGAGTGTAGGCTCCATTTTCAAGTTCATTGCTCAAGTCAGTCTAGGATACATGAGATTAAACCTCAGAAATAAATAATTCTTCTATTGTGTCAATCTACTTTTTTTTTTATAACTAAGTATGATCTTGTGGTCCAAGACATCATGTTATGACATCATCTTGTGTGCCAGAGAGCACGACGATAAAACGGAGCAGACTGGCATGCCCCTCTTACATTGAAATAATGTCTATCCGAAATCTACATGTCATTTCCCTTATACCCACTGCTCTGACTTGTCCATAGCCCCTGCTTTAACAGGAGAAGGAAATTTTCATTATCATTCTAGAGAAATAAAAATCTCCAGGCTTCTGTAAATAGCTCATAGGGTCTGGTTTATAATGGAAAGAAGGCTTAGGAAAGAAAGCTTTTCTAAAATGTTTGATGAGAAGGTGGAATCTACGTGGCAGAATTAATAAGTGGATGCCCCCCTGTTGGTTTTCTGAGTTCAGACAGTGAGGACTTACCATCCAATAATCATAATCTTATTTTAAAACAATGTCATTTCAAATCCCTGTTTTTATTCCCCCCTTCCAAGGTGAGTGTAATTTTTTTCCTTTTGTTTTGTTTGTTTTTGTTTTTTGTTGTTTGTTTCTCCTGCTTGGGCCCAAATATATGGCATGTAAAATGTAAGTGGGAACTGGGTTTACTATGAACCCTGTAACTTTCTTTTAGCATTTTCGTTCTTTTCCAAACTCTGAAAACACAGTTCCTATAAATTCAGACTGTTAGCAATCACATCACATATACACGTTGAGTGTCCAGATATGTGTTTTATATGTTGGAAATTCTTCTAGGAGCTGTAGCACAGTTTTTAGAATGTAAACAGACTAAAAAAATGAATAAGTAAATAATAATGTGCATTATACATTGGTAAGTGCTGGAGATAAAAATTTTAGAAGATTGAGAATATATGTAGTAGAGTTTGCTATATTAAAATAAGTTGCCCTGTGCCAAGAAATAGATATTTTTAAAAAATCAAGGAAGGATGTAAGATGCAAAAATCAAGGTAAAATAATTTCCCAAGGAAATGAGAATGCAATAATACGAAGGCAGAATTGCAGATACCTCCCCCAAAGATAATAAAAGGTCCGTCTTGCTCCATAAGAGTGACAAATGGACTTGAGGTCACTACACAGATTACAGTCATTTTGAAAGCTAGGGGTGATTTTTTTTGAGAAACTATACTTAGATATTTTTTATGTTTTTAATGATTTATTTATTTATCTTATGCATATGAGTACCCTGTCATACCAGACATACCAGAAAAGGGCTTCAGACCCCATTACAGATGGTTGTGCACCATGTGCTTGCTGGGAAATGAATTCAGGACCTCTGGAAGAATAGTCAGTGCTCTTAACCACTGAGCCATCCTTCCAGACCCCTGCTTTTATCTTTCAATCTAAGTGAGAGATTAAATTGTTTGAAAGTCTTAACGAGAAGGGAGAGAGGGTCTATATTAAGTTTTAGAAGCATCCTCTGATTACAGAATTGAGATCAGAATATCAAGAGGCAAGGAGTCCAGTTGGGAATATTCTGTGAGTTGTACTGAAGCAATCCTCATGTACCCAGGAAGAGTAGATGATGATGACTGTCTTTGCTGGAAGAGTCGATGTAGTTATTATGTGACAGATTGGGAAGACTCAGATCTTCCAAACAGTGGAAGGACAGAGCTATACTATGATGCTAAGAGCTTTCGGGTGAATCATGCTTGAGTCTATTGGAGGTCCAAGAGGAGATGGGAAGTGTGTTAATGAGATTATGTGAAGACAATGAGTATTCCCTGGGAATATTACTGTGTAAAAGGAAGGAGGAAATTTTTCCCAAGATGTAACAATCTAATTTAAAGGTAGAACTGATTGTGTCAAGTTGGGAACAAATACATTTTTGTAATACTGGTCAGAAAGATTGCTTGTGGAAAGAAAAGAGGTATGTTTTTGGGTTAAAGAAGCCAGTAGGTGGGTGGGTAGCACGAAGAAGACTTTGTGAATCTTCTTTGTGTCTCATCTTTAATGAATTTCTCATTAAATTATTAACATTATGCATATCTGCTACTAATATAATTCTCCAGACAAAATATATATGTTTAGTATCCATCCATTCAACCAATCAGTAGTTTTTTATTAAAATATGATAAATACAATAGCAAATGGACACTTCATCCTATCAGAAACTCACTTTAAGAACATTTCCAGACAGAAAGATATGACTCTAGAGAACTTTAACAAAGAGATCCACGGTCTATAGTCTTACTGTTGTTAAAGATGAAGAGCAATGGGCTTCAGTAGTTTGTATTACTAGACACTTTCAAGGTATAAAACTGAAGACGTTCATGACAAAAAGCTTCCTGGATGGTAAAGAAACCAACATGCTATCTACTGTAATACTGGCTGTTGTATTCTAAATTGCCCTTTCAATTAGGTGCATTGTTCATGCTATGTTCATGATAACTAGGAAGAAAATGTATTTCGATTAAGTAGTAATAAAATATAGAAAAACATTTTTTAGCAATTTAAATGGTTATGAGTCACAGATAAATGTAAAAATCTCTATTGATATATAAGTGCATTATATTTTGTCTTCTTGCTCTGTGAGACATGAAAACATAAACAGAATTATCCCATAATCTACATGTATACACATGAATCTACACAGACATATATTTGGGTCGCATTTGCATTGTTGTGATTTTTTGTTTTAACTTATTGACTTACTTGTTTATTTTTTTCTTTAGATCTCCAGTGACCAACAGACACCATATTGTCAAATGCGGCTACTGTACACTTGAGATACTCCTTGCCCAGAGTGAGAAAGCTTAAAATTATTATTATAAAATAAAAAGCAGATCAGGAGACCTCATCAAAATGATCATTAAAAATAGTTGACTAATAATTTTTATATTGACTATCTCTGTAAGAGATAGGATTTAAAATATAATAGTCTAAACAAAACATTACTAAAATTCATTTGCATAAGTCTTCTTAAAGAATTTAGAACACTCAAACATACATAGACACTATCAGATAACACCCTATTAAGAAACTTTAAATGATGAATATTTGCAATCACTTCTTCTGAAGTAACTCAATGCTTTAACATAATCTTTTATATTACCTTCCAAAGTTGTGCTTTTGTATGTTGCTTTATTGTTACTATTTATGCATGTATGACACAAGGGTATGATCATGTGTCACAGCCCTGTGTGCCACAGTACAACATATGATTGGAAGTTAGAAAACCACTTTATGGAGTCAGCTTTTGCCTTCCACCTTTACATAGGTTCTGCAGCTCAAATAAAGCTCTTTAGTCCTACTCAGCAAGCGTTTTACTAAATTGACCACTTTACCTTCCCTTGTTATGTTTATCATATATTAGGAAACTAAGTTAAATCGTGATAAGAGAAGACATAAGTGTACCAGTGAATTCTGGTCCAGCCTGTATGGCATGAGTCATGATATTCAAAGAATAACCCTTAACCTTCTCACCATGTCTGTGTACCACGAACATAGCCAAATCAACAGTGGGGAATGATAAAATACTGTTCCTAAGAAAACAGGACACTTTGGTTTTTTTAATTGCATAAACCAAATTGTAAACCGCTTTCTGATCTTGAGTCTAGGATACTGAGATCTGATAAAGACATAAACCCGTTCAAAGGAACAAGGGTTAGGCCTTCTGGCTCATGGGTAGTGGAGGAAGTAGTAACGGTTTATTGAGAAAGAAAGCAGGTCCAGGGAAGAAAGAAGGCTGAAGCTACTAGAAGGGTGTGAGGCTCAATGGTTCCTACTGACTCTGAAAAGTTTATACAGTATGATTTCCCTGCACATGCCCTGTCTGTTACAGGACACCTTCTCTAGGTCTCTCTGTCTCTCTCTGTCCCTCCCTACCTCCTTCTCCCTCTCGTTCTCCCTTCCTCCCCCCTTCTCATATATACATTTCACCTTCACTCCCTTACTTTTCAGCTTCTAGGGGTCTTTCAGCTTCATTAATGAAGTTCACATACTTGCCTTCTCCAGACTGTCTTCATTTTCCATGATATTTACTTATTTACATTTAAGAGATAAAATTACACTTATATTTATTGTCTATGACACAATGTTTAGAAGTGTGTGCATCATGAGGTAGCTACATCTAGAATGAACATATGCATGACTTCAGATCGTGGTCATTTTTGTAATGCAAATACTTATCTATTCAACATTTCTCAACATAGGCAAGCATTTTCATTAACTATAGACTCTTCTATACAAAAGCTCTGGATCTGTTTACTGTATTTAACTATGCTTTCGGATCCTTCGACTAAAGTTCCCTGCTCAGCTGCCTAGCTTCTGGTAGTAACCATTCTATTTCTGCAAGAGCAATCTTCTCAAATTCAGCACACAAGTGAGATCACAGTGTGTTTTCATGTTTCTTATTTGAACCTTTTAAAGAAGAAGAGGAGAGAGGAGGGGGAGAAGAAGGAAGAGAAAAAGAGGAAAGAAAAATGAAAAAAATTAACCTGTTACAGGTGTAGACTTGAGTCACAAAGAAAACAATGGCTCTTGCGGTTATAAAGCAAGTCATAGTCACTTCAAAGCCTCTCCTGTCAACATAGATCAGGGTAGGAACCTTATGGAGGACACAAGTGTAGGCTCACTTTAGCCATTTTATCAGCAGGGCAGTAATCATGCCATGGGCAGGACCGTGATTGTCGTCCTTATGCTCTTTGATCTCTGAGCCTTCATCTTTGCCAGGAAGAGCAGGTTTAGTACTTACTTTCCTCTTGCTAAAGACTTAAGACTTGCTCACAGTAAACTTGTCTCACTGATTTTGATGAGTTAGCAACAGGAGAAGCAGTGCATTTACTCCTTTCAAGGGCGTCCTGATGCAGCAACTGAAGTTAGTGACTCTGTCTCTCTCTGTCTCCCTCTCCTTCTCCCTCCCTCCCTCCCCCATCTCTTTCTCTGTGCATGCGTGTGTGCACGTGTGTGTGTGTGTGTGTGTGTGTGTGTGTGTGTGCTTGTGTGTGTATGCCAACTTCTGTGAAGGAAGGACAGAAGTCAACACCTCTTTCCTCTGAACCTGGAGCTCATAGATTTGACTGGTCTGACTAGGAGAGAGTTCTAGAAATCTGTTTCTCTCTACACCATACCACCGTCTCCTCTCCCACACTAACCAGTACCAGGAATCCCACTCACTGCTGTGCCCTCAACCAAGCTCACTGAAAAGGAATTTCTGAGTGAACTCTCCTGAGAGTCCCTGGGAATCTACCAGTACCTTTGGCTCAGACACTTTTGCAAGGCTTGTAACTGTAGACATGCGTTAAGTACCCACTCTGGCTATCACCCTATGTGCCTCTTCAAGCTACCATTTCTGTCATTCTCATGAGATCACTATAATGTCACAGGTCTTTTGAGGAAGTTAAGGGTTAGGATATGGATTTGATAAATCAGCAATAGGTCAATTTTTTAAAAAAATAATAAATTTATTTATTCACTTTACAACCTACTATCAGTCCGTCCTGTCTTCCCAATAGCCCTCAGGTGAGTTCTCTTCCCCATTTCTCCTCTCTATTTTCTTTTGAGAAGGGAAGGTCCCCTCTGGGTGTTAACCACCACCCCCCTGTACACACATCAAGTCACTGTGGGACTAGGCACAGCCCCTCCCACTGAGGCCATACAAGGCTGTCCATTTAGGGGTGTGGGATTTATAGGCCAGCAGGCAGGCAACTGGCTCAGAAACAGCCCCTGCTGCAGCTGTTAGAAGACCAGCATGAAGACCAAGCTGTTCATCTGCTATGTGTGTGCAGGGCACCCTAGGTGCAGCCTGTGCTCGCTCTTCAATTGAGTCCCTATAGTCTTTGAGTCTCTCAATCTTTCTCGCAGGTCTTTCGTAAGACATCCCAAGCTCTATCTAATGTTTGGGTGTGGGTCTGCATCTCTTTCTATTGTATGTTGGGTGGAGCCTCTCAGAGGACTCTTATGCTAGGATCCTGTTTGCAGGCATAGAAGAGGCAGTAATAGTGCCAGGGATTGGTGCTTGCCCATGGGATGGGTCTCAATTTGGGGCGGTCATTGGTTCTCCATTTACTCTGTCCCTGTTCTCTTTGTCCCTGTACATCTTGTAGGCCTGACACATTTTGAGTCAAAGGCTTTGTGGGTGGGTTACTGTCCTTATCCTTTGACTGGAAGTCCTGTCTGGCAAAAGGAAATGGCACTTCAGGATTCATATACCAAACTATTAGGAATCTCAGCTAGAGTTGCACCCTTAGACCCTCTGGGGCCTCTCTCCACCCCAGGCCTCTGGCATATCCTAGAGCCTTCATCCTTGACCTAGCTGATCTCCTTTTTCTCTCCCCTGCTCTCCCTCCATATGACCTTTCCCCAAACCTTGCCCTGCTCCCCTTCCCACCCCTGTTCCACCCATTTTCCCTCTTCCATTAACCTTCCATATCTAAGAAAGGTTCAACCACCCTCCTTTGGGCCCTCCTTGTTATTTGTCTTCTTTGGGTCTGTGGAGTATAGCATTGGTATCCTGTACTTTATAGCTGGTATGATATTTTCTACTTCCATCCATTTGTCTATGAAATTCATGATGTCCTTGATTTTACTGGCTGAGTAATATTCCATTATGCAGATATACCACACTTTCTGTATCCACTATTCAGTTCAGAGACATCTAGGTTGTTTCCAGTTTCTGGCTATTACAAAGTTACTATGAACATAGTTGAGCAAGTGTCCTTATGGAATAGTAGAGCATCTTTTGAGTATAGGCCGAGGGGTGGTATAGCTGGGTCTTGAAATGGAACTAGTCCTAATCTTCTGAGAAACTGCCAAATTGATTTCCAGAGTAGCTGTACAAGTTTGTACTCTTACCAGCAATGGAGGTGTATTCCCTTGCTCCAAATCCTTGCCAGCATGTGCTATCCTTTGAGTTTTTAATCTTAGTAATTTTGATGGGAGTAAGGTGGAATCTCAGAGTTGTTTTGATTTGCATTTCCCTGGTTCTATATGGTTGCTGAACATTTCTTTGGGTGCTTCTTGGCCATTTGAGATTCCTCAGTTGAAAATACTTTGTTTAGCTCTGTACCCCATTTTAAAAATTGGGTTGTTTGGATTGTTGGTATCTAGCTTTCTGAGTTCTTTATATATTTTGAATACTAGACCTCTGTCAGGTGTACAATTAGTGAAGATCTTTTCCCAATCTGTAGGCCATTGTTTTGTCCTGATGATGGTGCCCTTTGACTTACAGAAGTTTTTCAATTTCATAGGTCCCATTTACTAATTCTTGACCTTGGTGCTTGAGCCATTGGTGTTATGTTCAGGAAGTTGTCTCCTATACCAACAAGTTCAAGATTATCCCACACTCTCTGTCCTGTTAGATTAAGTGTGCCTGGTTTTATGTTGATGGATTTGATCCATTTAGACTTGAGTTTTGCTCAGGATCAGGTCAATTTTTAATAACTAATGGTAGCACTCAAGCCAGAAGGAAACATCTGATGTATTGTACATCCGATGTAACATTTACCTTGTGCACATGACAGAATTATTTGAAAACCTTACTGCATCGTAGCTTTATGTGTGAGCCAGCATCAGGGATTCTTATTAAAATTCTGGGATAGAATATAGCTATCTGACACAATCAGACCTTTCTGGAAGGACTATGATGTGAATAACAACATGAGAACAGGCTATGTAATATCTGGTAATGTCTGTAGTACAAGAGGGTAAGTTTTACCACCATTGCCCCATTCTGCAGAAGCCAGGCTGTTCTTGGATCTGATTTCATGTTTCAAACACTTTGTGAATGATGGGGAATCCTCCCTCTTTGGCAATGTGTTCAGTAGTTGCCTGGTTTATATGTTTCTTCCTCTTGGCAGAACTCAGTATGCATAGACTGAGAACTGTATTGTTCACCAGCCTCCCTAAGTGCAGAGATCAATCATTTATTTCTGTGGCCTGGCTCCATGGATCCTTCTGATAGGGCTCCTGTCAGAGAGAGTGCAGAGCTCCATTCTCAAATTAGAGGCTTGGATAGGTCTACTAAAAAAAAAATAATAATACTCTAGTCCACGCGTGCATGCACACACACACACACACAAACACACACACACATGCACACTCACACATACACATACATACCATCCACACACATACACACACACACACACACACACACACACACAGAGAGAGAGAGAGAGAGAGAGAGAGAGAGACAGAGAGACAGAGAGACAGAGAGAGACAGAGAGAGACAGAGAGAGACAGAGAGAGACAGAGAGAGAGAGATTTTCAACAATTTGTATCCACCTAATTCTAACATCCAGTCCTTTTAAAAATCTGAAGTAAGGACAGAATTCTTAAACCAGCTGGATATATAAGGAAGATTAGACAGGGTGCGGGCTATAAAGTTGGTCACCTCTGGCATCCCTCCAGCTTCTTCCTGATCTCTATGCTGTGAGATTTACAAGTACAGTGAGTTAAAATTAAGCTATTCTTGGTGGTGTTTCCTGTTACAAAGCAAAGAAGGGATGCCAGTGGTGTCTGATATCAAATAATTTAACCAGAAGGGTAACGAAATGAAAGCAAGAAGTCCAGGCTCAGTTTTCAGCAGGTTGAAATGAAGAAAGGAAAAGCTTCGGGTTCCGTTTATTTTGCTCCAAGGCATGTTGACCAAACATCTATTAAGTACGTTGACACGTTCACTTTTACACTGTGGGCTGAAAACAGACAGGTATCGAATGAGCCTATTAGGCATTGTGTTGTGTACCTGCATGAATGAAAA
This sequence comes from Grammomys surdaster, assembly GCF_004785775.1. Lineage (NCBI taxonomy): Eukaryota > Metazoa > Chordata > Mammalia > Rodentia > Muridae > Grammomys > Grammomys surdaster. The sequence goes on from NW_021621692.1 coordinate 4,613,497, forward strand.
CTGGTGTCTGCCTCTGAGAGTTTCATTGTTGGGGCGGGGGGACCATGGAGGGAAGACTGACGTGCAAAATATTTGTGCAAAAAGACCCAGCTTAAGGCACATGTAACTTGGGACAATGGAGTTGAGGGATGTGGTTGAGCGATACTAGGCAATGGGGTTTTGTTTTGATGAGGAAGATTGGACAATTGAGGGATTGGTTTTTGGTGTCCAAGCTTAACCTCTGAAACATTTCAGATGGATATACCCTAGAATTACGTTAAATGTCAAGCTGACAGAGGAGAGGAGAGTACATTGGTTAATTTGAAGAGATCAGAATAGCCAATCCAGCTTCTCAATTAAAAAAAAAAAACTTTTCGAGGTTCATTACAAAAATGCATGGCTGTACAATTTTAGAATGTTTCACTGATTTTTTTTTTTAATGTCAGGTCTGGAGAGATCACTCAGGGGTTAAGAATGTTTGCTGATGATACAGAGTACCTAAGGACTTAAAAAGAAAAAAATAGGGTCTAAAGAGATGCCTTACTCGTTAGGAGTTCTTATTGCCCTTGTGGAAGACATGAGTTTGGTTCCTTGTGCCGACACTAGGTAGTTCATATTTGCCTGTAACTATTGCTCCAGGGGATCCATAAGTACAACAAAGATTTGAAAGAAAATGAAAAAAAAAATCCCCAAATAAGTTTGCAGAAGATGTATTCTAATCCAAAGAAACTGTTCATTTTCTGACACCATTGATTAAGGTATGCTATAACAGACTGTTGCAAATTAACAGGTTTCAGTGCATTTACAAGCTCCTTACAACATGGCTCCAGACTCGGCAATCCCAAATGCAAAGTGTCTTCAGGTGGAATCTGAGCTGCTCTGCTTGAATTCTCTACAGGGTTAGATTCAATCCTCCATGCCCCTGGGCTTACAGTCACGTTACTGTAAATGTCTGGATCTTCATGTGGAATCCTCCCCTGCATATCAGCTTGGCTGTTCTTGGCCTTCTTATAAGAAAACCAATCATTGATTTAGAGCACACTTGAAGCCAATAAGATCTGGTCTTCACTAATTATACCTGCCTTGAAGACCCCATTGCCAGACAAGGTGACAGACATCCTGTTGCTGTGAAGCAGACATGAGAATTGGAAGGTGACACCTCTCAACCTTGCTGAAGCTGTTTCAAGTGTCCAGGACTAAGATTTGAAGACTTCATGTTAACAAGTGTTTTGGCCAAGCTCCAGAATTCTATACAAGCAGGGAAGAGAGAAACAGTAGAGATCAGTATCTCGGAATGGAAAGCTGATACAAATGAAAGAGACAGAAGCCCTTGTCAAAGACCCAGGAAATCAGGAGGCCCATTGGTGGTCATGAGCTCATGTCAGAAGAGTGGAGAGATGTGGAATTCCTAAGCTCCAAAAAAGGAAGACAATTGCTTTCAGGTATGTATGCCCTCGTCTCCAAAAAGGAATGACTACCCTCTCTGTCATCAGGAAGACTGTTAATTCAGACACATTTTCATACACAATAAGCCTGAAGCTGATTGGTACTTTAATGTATTAGCCACAAACATATGTGTACATATATGTGTGCAGGTACCTGTTCACATTGCTGTAGGGGCAGAGGTTGACATCAGATGTCCTCCTCTCTATTCTTCTATTTTACTTTTTGTGAATGACAAAGCCTAACCTGAAGCTTGTCAATCAACTAGATTGCCTGTCGAATGAGCTCCAGGATCCTTCTGACTCTAACCTTTTAATACCTGTGTTATGTATGTGTGCCACGGCCAGATTTTATGTGGATATTAAGAACATAACTTAGATCCTTATGCTTATAAGGCCAGCACTTTAGCAATAGACACACACACCATAAACAGGTAAATAATTTAGATTCCATCCCCTATCTATCTATCTATCTATCTATCTATCTATCTATCTATCTATCTA
>NW_021621692.1:4615431-4633253 GCF_004785775.1 Grammomys surdaster
CTATCTATCTATCTATCTATCTATCTATCTATCTATCTATCTATCTATCTATCTGTGTGTGTGTGTGTGTGTGTATGGGTGTGTGTGTGCCCACATGAGCATCTGCATGAGTTTATGTGTATTTCTATACTATTAACTTTACATTTTCATGGATTTATTTGCATAGGGCTAATGGCTACTAGTAACTGAGAAAACAACCATATTATGTTTTAGAAGAAGCCCAGGATACAGACTAAATATAAAGAACGCTGACCATGGAGGGCCTCTTGAAGATGCTAAGACAGTAAAATGAGAGTCTTCTGGGATTTGGATGGGAGAAATGGAGACCTTCAACCATTTGTCATTAAGAGAAAAGGCATAGTTCAGTTTGAGCACAATTGAGATATGATAAAAAAAGTTAGATCTTAAAATGAAGCCATTTTTTAAAGATATATCCTATTTCAATAGACAACTTTTAGAACCTCAGGAAAAGCGAAGGCTGCAGGAGTTAACTAACTCCCATTAATGAGGGCAACTTAAATGACACTTGTAGCCCCATTCTATTTGTTTACCTACTATGGGATCTTGAACCATATTTCATCACTCATAACAACTTTTATGTAACATGTTCAACTTAACCCAGATGGGCTGAATTTTGAGTACATAGCAATACGGCAGCGTTTCTTCAGAAAATGACTTCCGATCTTTGGAGACTAGTTAGCAAGGCCACTGAGTACTTACTGAAATTATTTTTTCATGTTAGAGATGAAAAGCATTTGGAAAACAGTACCCCCCAAAAAGCTCACAATTCTTTCAGCGCTGCATGAATTTAGGCTATTAGCAAACATATGATGTGGGTGTGTGCAGAAATGATTGCACAGACTTCCCTAGGCAAAGTGAATTGGAAGCGGGGCATTTGAGTTCTGCTTGTGCAAAGCGATACATCTGCTGTGCTCTGGAGAGGGGCATAGAAAAGTGAGCTCTCAGGTTTCTCTCTCCTTTGTTCCTCTCTCCTTCCTGTTGGATGTTGGGAGGGGTCAGCCAGCCTCTAGGGATTAAGACATTCAAAGAGGGCAGTAATTTCCATAATAGGATTCAGGGATCAGATTCAAAAGCAAAGAACAGCTAATAGAAAAGGATAAGAGAGGTGAATGGCAGCCACAGACTAGGCTCCTAGGGTTGAGAAATCTAGCATTGCAGAGAATATTTTGTCAGCTCTCAAAATATCCACGAATGCAAGATATTATTTAAAGGTGCAGCAATCTTGACATCTTAACACCTTGATAGAATAATTCCTTTCCTAATCATGGGTGAAAAGATTGTGTTTCCACAAAAGTTTGCCAGAAGGAAAAGACAGCATTTCAAAAGGGAGATAAATGGAAATGGGAAAAGTTGTAATGCCCAACTACCAGAATAAAAATGGAGAAAGTGGGGCTCTAAGAATATTCAGGGAGAGAGAAACTGAGGCCTCATGCAGTCTTGAGCTGGTTTTAAGTGACATAATGATTTATAAAGCATATAATATAATGTTTTCTTAAGATGATGATAGACTACTTTTTTCAGAAGAAGTACAAAATTTCTGATATTTATGTGACTATATATGATAAATACATCTATCCATACACACATTTATATATAGTGTATGCATATGTGTATTAGTGCATCCCAGACTTCCCACACATCTACTTCACTGCATTGCTATTGCTGCCCATACTTTTATGTTTTAGGTCGAGATGCAATGATAAAAATCTTTATAGTGTAAGAGGATCAGAACAGGTTGTGAACTCACATAAGGCCAGCTTGCATCTCCTACCTGTTGCTTACTGATCTGTATGGACTTAGATCGCTTAAACTCTCCAGCATCCTGTTCTACATCTGAAAAAGAAGATATACAAAGCACAGCTTGGAGAACTGAAATAATGTGTACTCACATGTGTGTCTCCGTCAGAGATGTCAGATGTCTTGCTTTCTTCAGACCAGTGCGAACTAGAGTCTGAAGGCATTGGCCATTGGAAGCCTCCATCTGTGTGTCTCTGTTCCAGAGTAGAGAAGATGGTTGTTTAGCATCGTCTGGGATTTTATCAAATCTTGTCTGTTCATATGAGGAACAAGTCAATGTCTGTTTTCCGTACAGCACAGGAATAATACTCATCTCAGTTGATACATGATCTGTTTATCTTGAAACTCAGATTTTCTTTAATTTTACCCCTAATCAATATTTTAGAACCATGTATAAAAAGGACAGTCTTTCAAAGCATCAGAAAAAGTAGAGTTTGCCTGCCATCCTGGAATATTAACTCTCTCTTGGTATAACGGGCCACCTCCTTTTCTATGCAATCATGCAATGTAAATAGAGCCACCCATACAGAAAAATCCAGCCAAGTCTCCTTTAGGTTATATTATTCTCACAGATACTTATGTATTATGAAGAAGGTAGGCAGATCTCTTTCCATGGCTAAGATGGTGATTCCTGGCAGCACCAGCAGCTTAGGAAGCTGAAGTAATTTGCACACTTTCATTTTTAAGTAAGAGACCATCTAAGATCCCTATGACAGGATGTGACAGGCATTCAATGTGACTATTACCAGGAGTTCACAGAGAGATAATGTCATAGTCCTTTAGGGCATCTCAGTCTCTGATCATGTAGCTTGAACCAAAGGTGTTACATGTGCTGCCTAAGCACTCAGCAACTAATCCCTAGAGCTGTGGGTTCCTAAGCCAGATGCCTGACTGCCAATACAGCTCTCAAGAACAGCTCTCAGAGAACATGGCAGGATGCAGTCTACTTCCTAGCCAAATCAGGCTTGGGCCTCTTCAACTCCCTAGAGACAAAGGCCACATCGTGATAAAGCCAAATTGGCTTCTCAGAAATCATGTGACCGGCAGTCTGTTAATCTAGCTGATATGTTTGGAAGGCTCCTGCCCCTGCTGCCTCACCTCCTCCCTTGCCCTTCTCCCTCCCCTCCTCCTGACTAGAGCTATATATTCTAGACCCTCTCTGCATACTCTCTTGGGTAGTTTATTCTGCCATCCTCATCTGCCCCACAGAGACTCTGTTCTCCAGCTCCTCTGCACCTTAAGAAGGCCAGTGTGCATCAGCTCGGGACAGATGACCCACATAGAGCCAGCCAGATTTTTGATGTCCTTTAAACACACAAAACAGTCTGTTTTAGTCTTTGTTAGATCTAAATGGTAGTAGCTAAGCCCCACTGGCCAATCATCAGGGCTATAAAAGGAATTACCTCCAAGATACAAAGATATTTTTTTGCAAACATGGAGTTAGAAGTTGGAAAGGAAATAAAAATGCATATGAGGTGAAGCAGGAGATGAAAGATAGCTTTTATTTCTGTAAATTGTAAATGCTATGAATAAAAACCTGACACAAAAGGAAAACTAGAAAAACAGAGAATTAAGAAACAATTTCTATTTTATCAGAACACCAGATTGATGTTTTTCATGTCTGTATTCCAGAAATAAAGCATTTGAAAGGGGGAGATAGAGTACTATTTAGAAACAAGGGGATATTACTGGTGACGTTTGTAAATGGTAGGTTCTTTTCTGGGTCCTATCTGGTTTTCCAGCGAGGAGCTGTGGTGAGTTTAGTGTAAACATTATAGTACATGTGATTCCACGCACTATGGCTGAATTTATTCATGTCTGCATGTATACACACATATTGTGTTTTAACTTCTACGCACATAGAAAAGTATATTTATTTTCCCCTGTTACTTTCTTTTAGCACCAAAGCAAAAATAATTTTAGTTAATTTTTGTGTCTGTGTTTGCTATGAGTATGTGTTATCCTTTTCTTGTCAATGAAGCTAACCATCTTTTCAAAGTCTCTAAATCTTTAAGCTTATTGCCTAATGAAATGTCTTTCAAATAACTTGCTGAGCTACCTGTTTCTTTATGATCTGATGATTTTCATACAGAATCATCATTTCTCTTCCGTTGCCTATTATGGTATACTTTTATGGTGGTTTTCATGACATAGTCTTTCATCACTTTGGAATAACGACCCTGATTAATCTCTTATTTTATGTTCAAGTGTTAGCTTAAGATTCTTTTGTGGTATGGTTCTTTGAAACTCAAATTCTTTTCAAAATTTAGCATGCATTAGCAATTTTGGGGGACTTTAATTATGACTCATTGATTTTAAGAGTATATTTGATTTATTCATTGACAGATTCATAGTTAAACAATGCATGCTGATCATATCACTCCCCATCTATACTCCTTTTACATTCTCATCCTCTTTCATATATTTTAAAATTCCGGCTAATGCTTACGTGGAACTTCTGCTGATAACCGTAGTCATAATGTGTTCATGGGTTTGACAGTCATGACATATGCAGAATAATACACTGTTCTCCAGTACACTTCCTTTTCCTCCAGGTCTCACATTTTTTTCTGTCCCCCAACTTCTGTGACATTACCTAGGTCTTAGGAGCTGACCACACTAATCATCTGAACAATGTTAAGTACAGAGTTGTTGGCCTCCCTTATTTCACTGAAGAGTTTGGAACTCTAAGGGAGGGCACAAACACAGAAGGTTAGGCCAGGAGATCTACAATATTTCAGTAAGTATTATGGATACTTCGTTGGAAACACTCCGGATCAAAAGGCCAGTGGCTGCCACTTATCACGTGTTCATATTTTTTTCCCTCTGGATGCCCTTATCTGAAGAAGTTATCTCATGGTGACAACTATATAGAATTGCTTTATGATGAGGAGAAGCTATTGCATTTTCTAGACATTTTCTAATACTCTTGAAAATGAAAAGACTGTGTGATGTCTCACCAGCCCCATGTCATCAGTGGACAGGAATCGTTATGGAGATGAGCATGGTGAGCAATAAAAATGTTCTGGTTTGGGAGGAGGTGAATGGTAAATGGTGGACTGCTTCCAGGAGGAATTCCTAGGGTGGGGTAGGTACAATCAGAATATATTACATACATATAGGAAATTCTAAATAAAAATATATCTAAAACATACAACGATATAGGTTTTTAAATCTTATTTGTAATTTCAAGTCCTGATTTTGAAACTCTCTTTAGAAAGTGTTTCTACAGTAAAAAGTGAGTAAGACATTAACTCTTTAAGATGCAGATTTTAAGGAAAACAATTTAAGACAGAAGGAAGGTTGAAGAAATTATGTAACATTATGAATATTGTTTTGTTCTAAATGTCAGGAATTTAAAGGAGATTTGACTTGGGCATTTTCCTTGGTCTTGGGTGAATGGATTTCCCAAATAGTATTAGTCTTGAGTACTATTGATAATGTATCTTCATCTTATGGAAGGTAAGTCAGTCAGCTAAGGGAGGAAATAACTGATCCACATCTGGATTCAACGCTTTATTGTTAAACACCTCAAAGAGTAGAATGGTAACCAAGAGACACCTGACTGAAACCTGGGAAAGCTGAAAGAATGGATGTTTTTGTTTAGCCCACTTCTGTATCAGAAAACACAGAGAGGTGTAGAGGTAAGGAGGAAAGCCTCCTCCTTCCTCCACCCTGCCGCCACCACTTGCTAGCAGAAACAACAAGATGGTACCCGAATCCCACAAGCCTCTGTTTATCTCTCTTTGTCCAAAACCCTAAGAAACAGACAGATCCCAGGATTCCAGTTAGGTGTTTTGGTTAATTTTGTTAGGAAGTTGACTCACAAATCTTTAAGACGTGTTGAAAGCTGAGTCATTTCAGACGTGTAAATCCTGTTGCAACAAACAGTACCACATTTGCTTGTGTTGGACAGTTATTGAAAAAACAGTTGTCACGAGTGGAATATCAACACGGAGGTAAAAGGGAATGAATGGAAAAAAACGTCATGTGGCCCAGGAAAGATCACTGTCTACATTTCTGAACCTGGCATTTGCACAGTTTTATGATTCCCTATTTCTACCCATCCATTCCTCTCATCCGTTAGAAGTTCAAGCTAAGTTTTATATCCGGTATGAACTTAAATGGTAAAGCATTTGAATTATTTGTTGAAACAGGGTCTCTCATAGACCTGGACCTCACAAAGTAGGCTAACGGTTCTTGTCAGATTTACTTCCACAGGTCCTCCTGCTTATACCTTCCAAGCGCTGAAATTACCAGGATGCGAAGGGACTTGTGCTCGCAAAACAAACTACCAAGTGAGCTCCCTATGTCCTCAGCCTGATTGAAATACAGTATTTGTTGATATCGTGTTTCCATATTACTCTCTTCCTCTCCTCCCAGTCCCTCTCTCACCCTCATGATCCCATCCCCACTCCTCCTTTTCTCCTCAGAGAATGGGAGGTCCCCATGGGTACCAACCCACCCTAGCATATCAAATCACAGCAAGAGTAAGTGCATGCTCTCCCATTGAGGCCAAATGAGATAGCCCAGCTATGGAAAAGAGATTCAAAGGCAGGCAACAGAGTCAGAGACAACCACTACTCCAATAGTTACAGGGCCCACATGAAGACCAAGCTGCACATCTGCTACATATGTGTAGGGGACATAGGTCTGGCCCAAGCATGATCTTCAATCAGACTGAGGATGTAGGGAGCTCACTTGGTAAAGTGTTTGTTTTGTGAGCACAAGTCCCTTTGCATCCTGGCAAATTCAGTGCTTGGAAGGTGTAAGCAGGAGGACCTGTGGAAGTGAATCTGACAAGAACCATTAGCCTACTTTGTGAGGTCCAGGTCTATGAGAGACCCTATCTCAAAAAGTCAAGTAATACCCTGAGGCTGTCTGATCTGCACACATACTTGCATATGAACCATGAACATACATGCATACAAATATCCTCTAAAATGATTGTTTAAAGGTGTATAACATACCTTGGCTGCATATGAATAATATATAAAGACATACACACATCCTTCTAAGTGAATATTCTATTATGAATTTTATAACAGATCTCTAAAATATGAAATATATATATATATATATATATATATATATATGCACACACACACACATATATATATTTTTTTTCTAGAGGAGGCATTATACTATTTAATTACCACAAAGTATCCCACCAATAGACAACAAAACTTTCCTTACTGATATATTTTCTCCATGAGAAAAGTAAGGATAGGAAAAAATAGTGAAACCAAGGTAGTCTGATACAAGCTCAGGCAGTAACACCATGAATGGCCATGTGTCTCATGCCACTTTTGGACCTTCTAGGTAAATATTTGACTGATGAAACTGGAGAGCATTTGAATAGCAAATCTTTTGAAGAAGGAAAGTGAGAACTCCCCTTTCTTCTGTCCTCCCTTCCATTAAACATGTTAATGTATATCGACTAGGAACCATACAATTCTGTTTGCCCTGTCAATAATTTGTCGTCTCTTGAATCCTTAACCCCAATTCTCTCACAAATAAGATATCCGCCTTTTCACTCTTCTTATTTTGCTTTTCAGAGGAAAATTTAGAAAAAAAAAATCAGCTAATGAAGCTTGAAGCACTTGAGTGTGAAAAACCAGAATGCTCAGTAGCCTACAGTGTATAATGTAAATTATTGAGATAAATTACTCTCCTGCCTCAAAGACATTGCCAAGTCAATACATTTCCTTTGCCTTTGTCCCGTCAAGTTCCACCTTCCTGTTTGTGATTTTAGTATGTGACACCTCTAGCTGTGGATTCTCTTAGAATACTTGGGGATGGGGCATGCATTACCTCTTTTCTTTTTTTGAGAAACATCATCTGTTTTTCATTATGCACCCGATTATGATACACACCAAAAAGAAAGTTCTGGCAATACCAAGATTTGATTATGTGGATGTCAAAATAAAGACTCTCTCCTGATATGTAGGTCGCTATGAAGTTATTCCATGTCATTATTATTCCTGTTTCTGAAGAAGCCTTCCAGTCCTTGAAGACTCTGGGAAGGGACCCTGAATTTTGCTTTCTTCTTCCTTTGGTGTCACATTAAGATATGCGTGTTCTATGTCCTTTCATCTCTGTCCATACTTTGTCGATATTTGAATTTATTTTCAAATGCAGAACTCTAAATGAAAATTAGAGAAAGTCGATTCTCACCCTGTGAGACAAATAAATAGCCATTTCATTAAATATTTAAATCTCAACATACTCCTTGAAACCATTCTTGCTATAAGAAAAGAGGATAAAAGCCACCCCCCCAACACACACACACTTCTTGGAACAACGAAGAGTCCAACAATTTCTAGTATGGAGTTAGCTTTTTATGAATATGGTATTCTGCTCGCAAATACAATGACAGACAATAGGAAACACTAACATCAGTATGTGTGTGTCTTTATCCTTAGAAAGCTTATTCTTTAAGACAGAAAAGGGAAGAGCCAGAACCTATGCGTGGATCATTGTTAAACCACCCTGCTTGCTAACGGAATGCCACTAGGAAGACTGTCCCAGTATTCAACATCCTATATGCAAATGTGGCAGGTAAGCATGACTCTTGCCTTCTTTACCCTCTACTGCAGATAGGAGTAGGCAATAATAATCCCCCCCGATCATGGATACAAGAAATGATACCTGTGCTCTGTCCTGTTCAAATAAGTGCTCCCCACTCCCAGAACCTTCTAGCTTCATGAATTCTAGGTACTGTTCTTTAAAAGAGAATTCCAGCTTTAATAAAAGCATTTGAGACACACTTTGGATTTCCCCAAACTGTAACTTCTTAAATTTACACTATGTGGGTGGGCAGGTGTGGTTAGCTTTTCATGCTACGCTGAGATTTTGTGTTTGCTAAGAGGTAGGAAAATATACACACATAGAGACAACCAGTTGCACAAGAACATACTATACTCAAAATGGAGGTGGCTGAACATCTCACAGTCTCTCCTCTTCATTGCTATCAGAATAGTAGAAAAATGCAGGCATTCTTAGGCATAATGACCTAGGGAACTGTTCCTGTGTGAAAATGGCGTTTGTATCCAGATTCCACACTCAGAGGACAGATTCCTCACATTGTCTTGGTTCTCTCCCTTTCTCCTTTCTCCTCCTTTTATGAATTCGGATACTCTGTCTCCATCCAGCTGAGAAGCAATTAGTGCTGAAGGACTGACAACCAACACATAAGTGGAAGAATCATAAGTGTACGAAATCAAACAGGGCAGGAGGGAAAAAAAAGGAAGGCAACGTAGGGAAACTAAATAAAGACGTCTGGTGGTGGGGGTAGCTTCCTCTGAAGGCCCTTAATGAAAAAAGTATCTGGGTCCTCAAAAGGTCAAGTTCTGAGAGATTGAATTTACATTGAAACAAAAACAAAACAAAAAAAGGACCAAATGTAATATAAGAAAAAAGAAAGCAGGGTTTTCTGCAATGAGGTTTCTAATTGTCTGTAGTGAACAATGGGTTGCCCACTCACATACACCTGATGTGGGTAGTAAGGAACTGTGGCAGATGCATGCTGCCTCATAGGTACAAATAAGTAAATTTGAAAGCGACAAACATGGGTTCATTTTCATGTTTTCATCCTAGTCTACAATATGGCAATCTATAATAATCAAAGTGTGTATCTAAAGAAAATCATTTCACACCTACCTCAAAAGAGACCATGAAGCGCAAATGCTTTGGATTTAGGTGGATGTCAGTGCACATCTCAGCCTTAGATTCCAGTTCTGTGATCTGTGCTGTGGTTTGCCAGGACAATGAAGCTTTGTTTTCTCATTTGTTAAAATACAATTAGCATGTGCCATTCACTGCAATGCTATGGTGACTAACATTAGCCAGTTTCTCAGTCCTGCAGATAGCAGCAACAAAATAAAGACTCCTTTTGGTGTTAACCATAGGCATTCAGTTGTATATTGATGGTAATAATAATAATAATAGCAACAACAATAATAAGATGGAACTACATTCACTTTGGTGTGTCCTATATACATTAGCTACTTCTATTTTTCTGTAGTTATGAAACCACAAAATGCAATGTCCTGAAGCACAACGTTTGTGTCCCGCATGGCTATCATGAGTAGAGCAGGTCAGGTTGCTCTGGTGATTAAGTCTCGCGAGTTCTTTCACATGTTTTGTGTTAAACCCCACGTCAGGTATTGGCAAGCTACTGCCCAAATCTCAACCCTAGCCTGATGTCTTTTATTATTTTTGCATATAAAAGTAATATTGGAACACAGTCAGACCCAATAATTAATATAGTTTCTATGTCTGCTTTGGTGCAACAAGAGCACAGTTGACTATTACTCTAAGAGTGTGCTTGGAAAAGGTTTAGTATCTAGTATTTCACACAAAAAGCTCACCAACCCAGCTGTACATCTGCATGTTCAAGTCTAGGTTAAAAGGTCAAAGGAATAGACATTTTTAAAGAGACAGAAGAAGTGACTCATTAGTTCCCAATTTAATCCTTTACTCAATAAACCAGTATTTGATATTAACTATCCTTTCAGTTGGCATACAAGCTGTTACCTAGCTGTGGGACTATAGGAAAGTGTTACCCTGATGCATGGCAAGTGATTTGGTTTGTGCAAAGACAAATTTTTATTAGTTCTTGTCAGTTTCTATCTTTTAACTTTTGGATCTTGTTCAATTCTTCTGAAGGAAAGAGCCAAAATTCCACCCTTAGATAGTGGTCTACATATGATTTCCCATAAAGAATGAATTATGCTTTAGGAGCAGGATAAAGGATATACTATATCAGAGATCTCTAGATGAGAAGTGAAGCATTCCAAGTACAATTTAGTTTTTGCACGCGCTTCATGGCTGCCTTGTGACTATTATACAGAAGAAATATATAAACAACAGTGTAATCGATCAGCGTGGTGAATGTTCTCATATGGGAATCAAATATACAGAAATAGTTTGAACATTTTTTTACACTAACTGTCAAAGCAAGTAATTTTGTATGAATTTCCTCAGGAGGATAGAGTGTTAGTGAGTTAGATAAAAGCTTACAAAAATAAAGCTGCTCAGATACCACTGAGAAAATCTATATATTGCACTTATTTCAAAACAATATATTGCACTTATTTCAAATCTACACACGTATCCTAGTCATCCATAGTATCTGGAAGTGCTTCCGAGGAAGCCTGGTTTTTTAATACCCTCTGTACAGTTTTGATACATACTAACTCTGGAATTCTACAGTCTGAAAGATTGTCCTTACTTCCTGAAATGAAGAGAAAGGATCATAACATAGAAGCCAGGTGTTGATATGGAAACATGTGTTAATTCATTTTTTAAAGAGTTTTTTTTTTGCGTTATACTTATTTATTTGTTTATCCTGTACTTGGGGTGTGTATGTGCTGTGGTACATGTGTGGATGGTCAAAGGACAATTTGTCTCAAATCAATACTCTGCTTTCCCCATGTGTGTTTTGGAGATTGAATTCAGGTCATCAGGCTTGGTGACAAGTACCTTTAGAGAGTGTACCATCTTGCCAGTCCCCATTCACTTCTTTATTAATAAATATTTATTGCACAGCTGTGTGCTCACAATGGTGACTAAAAGAGGCAGAGATTTTCAGTTTATGAAACTGAATCTATTAAAGAGTTTAAAAGAAGCCCCTGAAGATAAGCAGAGACCATGCAGCAGACAGTTTGTTTTTAAAATTTCTCTGTGATTTACACTATTGAATACTGGGATTGGTGCCATTAATTTAACTTGAAGAGGTGAGAAATAAAATGGTTAAAAACAACAACAACAACAACAACTAAATTCTCTTGCTTTGACCAAAAGTATAGTTCAGCCAATGCTAGGGATTAAGAAGATATGATATACCCCAAATACATGCACATGAAAAGGCAGAGTTTAGGAACCACTCTGAGTAAGGCAATTCCCACTCAGACTAAGAAATATTAGTTATAAGAATAAATGAATACAGTCAGAAGGTTCTACTGTGAGAAACAATGGCCTGTTGGTGACAGCTTTGTCTTTGATTCCACTAAGACAAAACATGAGACCAGGCAAAATGCTCATGGATGGATGGATGGACAGAGAGACAGATAGGGAAAGACAGACACATATATACACACAGCAAGACACAGAGAGAGACAGAGATGGGGAGGTGACAGACACAGTGAGAATGGAATTAAGAAGCCACACATCTGGAAACCAAGGAAGAATTTTGAGTATGAAGTTAAGGATGAAAATGAAGAGGCCAAGGGCCATAATGATTGGAGACAGCCACTTAGATAAATCATACATATACTACTTTTAAGAACCTAGGAACAAAAGGTGAGAAATTAAAGGGGGATGTCTGAATGTAGGAAGATAAAATCAAGGGTCAGTGAACATAAACCACAAATAGAGAAGAAGTAAAATAATGCCAACAATAGCTTAAACACAAAAGAGGTTAACGCAAAGGACATATATTTTGAGGACATGAACCTTATTGAAAATAGGGTTGAAAAAATGCCCAAAGAGAAGTCATTTAAAATTATAAGGGAAAGGGGGGAAAGTTCTATAATGAAGTGGAAATAGCTCCACAGAGATTTAATAAGTAGAAAGAACAAATAGTACTCTAGACAATTCAGTTCTCCAATGACAACCTGGCTGTATTTATTGAAATCAAGTCATTAGCTATGTTTGCTTGGACTTGTTTTAGGTGGTGAGCTCAAAATGGGGTCTTGTGTAAGCACTACCAAAGGCTGGAATAAGGTAAAACTCTCCAGTCAGTATAAACATGATATCTGTGTTTCTTGAAAGGTGACCATCCAACCCCCTCAGTATTTTTTTCCACCAGGTGGCAATGCCCACTTACAATTGAAAAGCAGTGAACTCAACAAGATGAAAATGGTAAGCACTCTGTGTTTCTGAAAGAACCCTTGACAACTGTTTTAGTATAGGATGTTGACATTGTCATCATAGTGGCCTCCTGAAGAACTCATGGCAGATTCCTAAACTGCTTAGTCTACAGGACACACAGATAAACCAAAGAGATAGTGATGGACAGCTTCATACTAAAACAACATCACCTGATGGTATAAATGCAAAGTGGATTTCTCTAGAAAGAAGCAAAAGTTTTACTTATTTGTTTGTAAAGGGAATGCTGGAACCATCAGACAACAGGAACACCGAGAAGAAATGAGAAGAAAATAATTAAGAAAGAACAAAAATAAGAAACGAAGAGAATATATTCATTACTCTACACAATGTTACATTTGTTGAATAGAATAAAAAGATACCCTAATAACACACAATTTAGTGTGACCCAGTCTTCAAGGCTGCATAAAAGAACACACGTAGCATATGCTTTTTATCAAAAATAATTTACTTTATTACTATTATTTTTTTTTACAGTATGTATCTGTGTGTGTGAGTGGAGTAGGTATGTGAGCTTAAGGACAGGTCCCTGTGGAGTCCAGTAGGAGGCTTTAGGTCCTCTAGATCTGGAGCTTTTGGTGGCTGTGAGTTATCCAACTTGGGTTCTGGGAATCAGACTAAGGTCATCTGCAAGAGCAGTGACCTCACTCCTAACTGCTAAGCCATCTTTCTTTTTCCTTCCATGATTTGATTGTTTATTGCATTTGTTTCCTTGTTTGTTAGTTTTTCAGCAGTACTGAGAATGAAAGCTAGGCGCTTGCTCATGTGAATCAAATACTTTCTCACTAAGTTACATCCCCAGCAGCCTATTAATTTTTTTTTTCTAACACCATGCATCTCTCTTCTTCTCCTTCTCCTGGTATGGCAGATCTTCCTTCTTCCTCTCTGTCCCAAACCTAGTAATCCTAAAAGCCCCACCTCTGTCTGCCTTGCCCAGTCTTTGGTTGTCAGTATTTTTATTTACCAAGCAGAACCAGTTGGAGGCAGGGTCCTTCAGTATGTTACATGCAGACACTCATGTAAGCAGTTTGGGGGACCAAAATTAACATCATAATACAAGCAGCATTAGGCCAAGCCCACTACAAAGATGCTCTTATCAAACCTCTTGGCCTGATTCTGATTCTTGGGATTTAAATTATGTAAGGAGAGAAGCAACTCTATCAGGTTTTCCCCAGCCCTCTACACATGTGCCAAAACTGACACTATGCGTACACACATACACTCACACATGGCAATTTGTTGACAATGGTAAAAGTTTTAGAACCGAAACATGTACCTTGGTCTTAGTTCTAATACTTAATAGTCATTGACCTTGAATAAAAACTTAAGGCTTGATGTAGGTATTACACTTAAAATACTTTGTGGGACATAAGAGATGGCTCATTGGTTAAGAACCCTTGTTGCTCTAGCAGAAGACCCAGGTTCTATCCTCAGCAGTCACATGGTGGCTTATAACTATCTGTAAGTCTAGTTCCTGGGAATCTGATGCCTTCTTCTGCACTAAGTAGACACCAGACATATAAGTTGTTCACATGCATATGCGATGCCAAAGCATTCATATCTATAAAATAAAATAAAATAAAATAAAATAAAATAAAGTAAAATAAAATAAAATAAATCTAAACAAAATAAAACATCCAATCTCCTTCCTCCAACAAACTGCTGCTACTCCTTGCTACCTCTCTTGCTAAGATGCAAGGAGAAACTAAGATTACACCCTCAACTCCCACTAGCCTCGAATACCCTAAGGGAAACCAGTTATCATTCGCAGACCAATGACTGAGAATACTATTTGTACTCTGTTTATAACTGATTATACTCTGTTTTAATTCTGGTAAGCTTTGCTTGCTGTCTCCAAATAATGCACCCCTCTCTTGTGATAGAATTCCTTTCCTGGTGATGGCATTTAGCAGCTACTGAAAATTTAACACATTTGTATTTGTCTAGATTTGATAGTTTTCACAGTCTGCTCCCAAGAACCTAGCCACCTAATTGTGCAAAATCCAACCAAATCACAATGGATGGGTCCAATCTAAGGAGACTGTGATGGTCATCCTGAATGCTTTTGAACCTGGATAGCCGAAATGTCTCAATCTGGCTTACAGAAGAGCAGAAATTGATTTCTTGATGTTCTTCTCCTTGGTACTAGTTTATAACTAATCCAATGCTTGGCTGCCAGGAAGGGTCTTTGGCAAACACCTATAGGAGAAGTGTCTAAAACATAAAGTGTGAATCACTGGAAATGGGAATTCTGTCAAACTAAGGGAATTAAGTTCATTAAAGGTGTGGTGGCTCACTTTACTGTGCCAGCTTGTAATGATCAGGCCGGGAACCAACCCTCAGTGAGTACAAACCCACCCAAACTTGGCAGAGTAAATGACCCTAACCAACCCGCCCTCTTGGCTTCCTCTTCATGTTAAATGGGCTTAAATTAGTAGAAATTGGGTTTCGATTTGGGGCTGTTCTAGTCTGAGGACAAAGAGCAAAGCTGTCTTTGCTCATGTGTAGTGTGAAGTATATCTCCAGCTGACCTTGGAGTCTTTGAGTTCTAAATCAGCAATGAGGAGAATGCAATGCACAAACTCTGACAATACCTGTTTTCTGGACTGTGTATATTTGTCTACATCTCCATAAAAAAATAAACATGTCTTCTGTTGGAAAGGAGCTTAATGTGAAATAAGAATGATTCCATATTGCATATACACAAATAGAGCATTGTTTGAATGATGGGCAAGAAGACATAAGAGTAAGGAGTGGGGCCGACAAAGGAAAGAGCTAAGAAAATTCATTGAGCATTACTTTGTTGTTGTTGGTATTTTTTCTTTCCTCTCTTTTCTTTCTTTCTTCCTTCCTTCCTTCCTTCCTTCCTTCCTTTCTTTCTTTCTTTCTTTTTTTTAATTTAGTTTAGTTTTGCTTTTGAGGCAGGGTGTATTTGTGTAGCCCTGGCCATCTTGAAACTTACTCTATAAACCATGCTGGCCTCAAACACAGAGATCCACCTGTAATAAGAAAACATAATGTAACTCAATGACTATCTGTTTTTGTTTGTTTGTTGGTTTTGCTTTTTGTTTTGTATGTTTCCCAAGAAGGAACCTGAAGTTTTACTGAAAAAGTTATAATGGCCATAGGCAAATATCACCTTATTTTTTTAGTAATTTTTTCTGTACTGTTGAATTTGCATATTTTTTTGGAATATGGAGTTTTATAATTTCTGCATTATTGATTTACTGTTGCTGTCTGTCGACCAGAAATGGATGAGTAGAAATATGTGGTAAGCTCTCAAATCAGCCATCATTATAATTACGATAGTATTTCCAACTTTTTCTTCACTCTTTTAAGTGTGTGTTCATATTTAAGGGTATAAAGTGTGTGAGGGTCACTTGGGTACGTGGGGCTTAGAAAACACCATTGGTTGTCACATCTTAGGTACTTTCCAGATGGGTCTTTTACTGGCCCTGGAGCTTTCCCAAGTTGGCTAAATTAGTGGTCAGAAAATTCCAGGCACAAACTTATCTCTTTGTTCAATTTCTCCACAGCCAGAATTAGAAGTGCTTGCCACTGAGTTTACATTTTTTATAAAGGCTCTAAGGATCCAAATGTGCATCCTCATATTTGCACAGCAAGTGCCAAGAGAAAAGAGCTTGGGAAGGGACTATCACAGTTTGTTATAAGACGAATAACTGGTTTATTTTTCTTTCTTAGTCTACCTTCTTGCTTGTTTATTTCATTTTATCATATCTTTACTGTTACTTGTGGTACCAAAAGTCATGGATGGTTTGGGGAATGTCTCAAGAACACTGATATTCTAAATAATATTCCTTTAGCATTATTCATCTTCATTAAATGATAAAGAGTAAAATGATAGAGTTTTAGACAATCCAATTAATTAATTAATGAGTAAAATATTTACTATACATCAAAAATGTGAAAATTGCCAGGAAATGGGCACACAGAAATAATTATAAAGATGGCTGATGCCAACACAGGCTTAATGTGCTTAAGTTAATAGAAATTTAGTTTTGATTTTCTCTCACCTGTTGGAAGGAACAGACATTTCTCACAGTGGGGATAAAACAAAGAGCCAGAGCAGTTCCCACCTAGAAAACTGAAGAGGAAGAAAGATACAAGAGAGAGTGGGATATAAGATGTGCTTAAGTATTGAACACTTATAAAGTTCACTAATTCCTAGGAAACCACCTTATATATTTTCAGCCAGCAGGATTGCTCATGGCCATCGACTGTAGACCTCAGGTTTTGGCTCGACCCAATGATTCAAAATGACATTATTCCACTCAAAGAGAAAAGCGGAAAACAGAGCAACAGTAGACATGGGGAAATGACATGAACAGGCTAACAAAAGCTCAAATATAAAATTGGGGAGAAAAAAAAGGAAAACCCACAAGAGCTTTGCTTTTTTTATCCATAATTTTGAGATGTAATAGAATTACGTTTTTTTTCTTCCTTATCTCTCCTACTCTCTCATCTATGCTTCTTTACTCTAACCATCCCATACTCTCTTAAATTCATTCCCCTTTTATTAATTGTTACTATGTGCATTTTTGTATATGTATATGTTCCTATATTATCTGCTCAGTCTATGTAATCCTACTTGTATTTATGTGTTTCTGGGGCTGACTGCTTGGTATTGGATAAACAATTGGTGTGCTTCCCTGTAGAAGACTATTTCTCCCACTCACAGCATTTCTCAGTTGCCTAAAGTTGTAGGGGTGGGGTTTCCCCACCGACTTTGACATATCTACTGGTGTTGCCCTCAAAGGAAGCACTAAGATATGCTCATGCCTACAATCCTAGGACTTGGAAGTCTGGGACAGGAGGATCACAGTTGTCCTCAGCTACAGACAGGTTTGAAGCTCTTCTAGGTTATGAGAGTTTCTGTTTCAAAAACCAAAAATTGTACAACTATATGAAAATTAACAGTTAGATCCTATTTTTTCATATTTCTTCATTTTCTATAATTTCTTCCACCCTAAGTATTTCTTCATAGGAATCCTGATTTTGGTGGGATATATCAGGAAAATCTCCTCCTCCTCCTCCTCCTCCTCTTCCTCCTCCTCCTCCTCCTCCTTCTCCTCTCTCTCTCTCTCTCTCTC
>NW_021621692.1:4633353-4662566 GCF_004785775.1 Grammomys surdaster
TCGCCTCGCTCTCTCTCTCTCTCTCTCTCTCTCTCTCTCTCTCTCTCTCTCTGTTTCTTTCTTCATTTCTTTTCTTTAATCTGGGAATTAAAGTAAAATGTTACGGAAATTCATGAAGTATCATTGTTTTCATTGTATACATTTGACACTTCATAGAGTTGCTTTTTGAAAATTAAATTTGCTTCTGAAGGGTTGTAAAAAATATATACAAATGGACTTAACATTTCAATGGACATGTCCAGCATTTTAGTGACGTATGGATAAGAAAGTACTCCATGCTGTAAAGCCAAGTATAATTCATGGAGGAGTGCAGGTAGTAGATGGACAAGCTAAGTAAACATCAGTAAAGTCAGCACATCTCACTTGAGGAAGTCTTCACTTCCCAAATAGACATAGTTTGCTTTACTGCTCTTCATTGTATTTGACTTGACAGACTACACCTGCCTTATAAATTGATGACTTCCACAAGTCTATCTCATTTTCCCAATACTATGCACTCACTTCATGTCTCTGTATCAAATTTTGGCAACTTATCCACTATCTTAGTCATTTTGGCTTTTTTATTACTATCAAAAATAGATTCTTCTTTCATACAATACATCCCCATCAGTTTTCTCTTCCTCCAATTCTCCTAGTGCTCCACACAACTACACCTTACCTCGGTCCCTGATTCACTTTGCTCCACTTCCTCTTCAGAAAAGAGCAGGTCTCCAAGAGATGATGAATGGGCAGAACAAAACAAAATACAGTAAGGGGCTGGACCAGGCAACCCCTGGTTGAAAGAGTCTTTAGAGTGGGCAATTGAGACAGAGATACACCTGTTTCTAATGCAAGGCATCTCATAACAATTCCAAGCTAGACATAATACACACACACACACACACACACACACACACACGAGAGAGAGAGAGAGAGAGAGAGAGACAGAGAGACAGAGAGACAGAGAGACAGAGAGACAGAGAGACAGAGAGACAGAGAGAGACGAGACAGAGAGAGACAGAGAGAGAGACAGAGAGAGAAGAGAGTGATATGCTGACCCATGTAGGCTAGGCTTGCCTCTTAACTCTCTATGAGATCATGTGAGCCCTGCTTAATTGACTCAGTGGGCCATGTTCTCCTGGTGTCCTCCATCACTTCTCATTCCTACAGTCATTCCTCCCTGTCTTCTATGGGTTCCTAGGTTTGCATGGGGAGAGACCTGGAGGAGACCTCTAATTAGACTCTTTCCAAATAATGTCTGTGAGTCTCTGTGCCTCTGTACTTGTTCCTGTCTGCTGCCAGAGGATGACTCTCTGATGACTTCTGAGTAAGTCACCAATCTACGTGTGTAGCAAAATAGCATTAGGAATCATGTTGTTGAGTTTTTCCTTTCTTTGTCTCTTTCTTTCTCTCTTTCTTTCTTTCTTTCATTTTCTTTTTCTTTTTTTTTTTTTATTTTTTGCAAGTCATGTTTGGTTGTATCCTAAGTCACTGGACTATTCAGTTTCTGGTTCCTAGCCATTCAACTCTCTCTCATGTGGTAGGTCTAAATTTAGTCACCCTCATATGTTGCTTGTCACCATTACCCCAACAGAGCTTGCAGGCAGGACAGATTGCAGGTGAGGGTTTTATACCTGGGTTGGTGGTCAGGTATCTCTTTCCATAGCTTGCCAAGTATCTTCTCACACCAAAGAGACTCGAATGTAGGGGTGAAGGCTACAAGCCCACAGCAGATTGCCTCTTTATGCTTAATGAGTGAGTAGATGTTGTCCTCTGCAATGGGACTCTGCTGTCAGTTTCCATAGAGTAATCTTCTGTATAGTATCAGCCTACATTATTTAAGAGTCTCCAAGGCACACTAATGTTGACAACTCAAAAGTCGAGGCCCTTTTCTAGCTACAAAAGATGGCCTGTTCAGACTCCATATGCTCCATCACTAGGAGGCCTTATTAGGGTCATCTTTATAGATTATAGAAAGTTCCCACTGAGCTAGACTTTCACATCATCCTCTCAAGGTCCTCCACCCAATTCCAGCTATATGTCCCATACTCTCTTCCTCCTCCCACAGTCCCCTAATCTGATTCCCTCTGCTATGGACCCCAACTTGTCCCCAGTCTACATGTAGAATATATTCTATTTTTCCTTCCCAGGGAAATCCATATGTCATACCTAGATCCTTCCTCTTCACCTCTCTGTATCTGCGGATGGTAGCTTGGATACCATTTACTTAACAGCTAATATCCACTTAGAAGTGAATGCATACTATATTTATCTTTCTGTGTCCGCTTACTTATCTCAGGATAACTATTTTCTTCCTAGTTGTATCTATTTGCCCCATTTTTCATGAGGTCATCTTTTGTCAACCACTGAGTAATGATCCACTGTATGAATATGCCACAATTTCTTGATCCATTCTTCAGTTGAGTGACATCTAAGTTCATTCCAGCTTATGGCTTTTATGAATAAAGTTACAATAAATACATTTGAACAAATATACTTGTGGTAGAATGGAGTGTCCTTTGAGAATATGCCTACAAGTGGCATAGTGAGGTATATTGATTCTCAATTTTCTGAGAAACTGCCACATTGATTTCCATACTGGCTGTAGAAGGCTGTACTCCTACCAGCAATTCTTCTTGCTCTACATCCTTGCAAGCATGAGCTGTGACTTGTGTTGTTGATTATAGCCATTCTGAGATGCGTCTGCTGGAATAACAAAGTAGTTTGGATTTGTGTTTCCATGATGGCTAAGAATGTTCAATGTTTTCTTAAGTGTTTCTGAGTCATTTAAATTTCCATACACTTATTCAATTTATATTGATGGTATCCATCCAGTACTTCCACTTTCCAATTCTCTCTAGGTTCCTCCTGCAAATAGTCAAACACACACACACACACACACACACACACACACACACACACACACACACGTAAGTCAACACTTACTGAAGAGGGACATCAAGATCTGGAACCTAGAACACCCCTCTCTTTTCTTTCATAGAATAAGAGTAAAACAACAATCACTGCCAAAATCGTATGAAAAACCTTTGAGTATACAAAGGTACCACTGAACCATGAAAGACTTTACAATTCTAGAGTCATTCTTCATGCAATAGACTTCAATGTTTTGTTTGGTTTTACATACTTACATTTTTAAAAAGAACATACTTTTGCAGTTTGCATATGAAGCATCATTGTGTAAGTTTATACATCGATGGTTTTAGCCTAATCTGGTGACACCATTAAAAGTGGAAGGGGGTTGAAGAGATAAAGGGAAGGTTCTGTGACTGGAGACCCTGTTTTTATTTTGTAACTATAAGTTACCTGAAACCAGGCACACGTATAGTGCACAGAATTTCATACTGGCAAAAAATACCTATACCTGTAAAATAAATAAATTCTCAAAAAAAGGTAGATTGGATTAGCAGGTTGCTAAAGATATTTTTGTATAAATACACATGTGATTTCATAATAGAATAGACTATTAATGGGCCCTAGTTGAAAGTAGTAGGTCATTGAGAACATGTCTTTGAGGAATATGATTTGTCTCTGATCTGTCTCTGTTTCTCTCTCTCTCTTGCCCTTCCTTCCTCCATCAATTCCTCTCTGACTGTTTTCTTTGTCCCTTTTTCTCTCTGCTTTCTGGTTGTCAAGAAGTGAGCGTCTTTCCTGAGCCATGCCTATCTCATCAAGATATGCAGCCTCACCTCAGACTCAGAGAGAAAGCACCTAGAAACCATGCACTCAAATTGCTGAAACAGTGAATTAAAAGAAATGCTTTCTCCTTTTAAATTCTTCATCTCTTATTTTGATTCTGAAACTGAAGGGGGAAAGGGACAATGTTGTAACATTTCTCACCTCATATGATAGTAATTGACCAGGGGTCAGTAGTTTAGTTACAGAAGGTAAAAATGTGATTTTCTTTTTGTAAATAAAGTTTTTTTGAAAAGAGGGCTATGCCTATCTGTTTATACATTGTCTCATGTTGCTTCTATGAGCTATATTGTCAGAACTCAGAAGACATGGAGATTCTACGGCTCAGAGTTCCAAACTTTACTAACTTATGAACATTAACTATAACTTGATCTCTCTCTCTCTCACACATACACACACACACACACACACACACACACACACACGTATATATTTATCATCATATACATATCATATATCATCTATCTATCATCTATCTATCTATCTATCTATCTATCATCTATCATGTATCTATCTATCTATCTATCTATCTATCATCTATCTATGTCTATCTATCTATCTACCATCTATCTACCTATCATCTATCCATCTGTCTGTAACTATGTCTCTATCTCTATCTCATTTCCATTTTTCAGAGAGAGTCTCATGATATACTATATTCTCTCTTTAACTTAAAATCATCCTCTCTGATTACCAAGTGGTGGGCTTATAGGCATGTGCTTCTTCTCTGTCTTGATTCTTAGCAGGAATTTTAGTATAGTTGCAAATAATTCTACAGTTGTGTTTAAATAAACATGGTCATGTCATGGAATTTGATGATTCTCTTAAATCACAAAACTTAGAAACTAGAGTAATATTTTTTTATGTGCAGATGAAAATGTTTAACTTTTACTTTGCATGAGTTCCCTAAAGGAGCAACATGTAGGCTAACAATGTAGTCTGTCTCCCAGTTGGTAGACCAGATGTGCTACCTAGCCTTCACAATAAGAACTATATTTATCTTCACTAACAAAGTGAAACATTCTAATTTCTCATTTCTATTGAAACTCCAGCTATCCTGAGGTCTGTCCACTGACTTCTCAATGCTATCTTTTCTTCCAACTTTCCTTGTCCCTCATGGGATATCTGTCAAGAAAAAACAAGGCCCTATGCCAGATTAACAGTCCTGTCTGATCCTAGTGGGTGCTCACACTTTCTTTCTGCTATACAAATACAAAGTCACTGTCTGTCATTACAAGGATATCCTTAATTCTTCATAACTTTCTCTTGACCCTTCACTGTGCATTCACAACAAAGCTCATGGATTTTCTGTTGAGTCATAGCAATTGTGGTGAACATTTTGAGGAGAAGTCGAAGCAAAGGAGTTAAAGAAATAAGGAATTCCTTTCCAAAGTCTGTTTCATAGTGGCTCTGAGTGAGCCACTGCCCGGCAAATGCTGAATCTTGTGTATGAACTCTTCAGTGGCAAAGGAAAACAAGCTGCCCTTATTAGAAATTCTGCAGCTAAAGATGTAACATCATAGCTAAATTCAGTCGGAGACAGGTTGAGCAACAAAACCCAGGAGCCAAGGCAGTCTAGTCGGCTCTGAAATTTGATTCAGGCACCAGATTATGAATAGATTTAACTAGTTCGCCAAATGAAAATGTAGATTTTGGCAACGACTGAATTTTTTTTTGTGTGTGTGGGGCGGCAACATTCTATATGTGAAGTCCCAGTATGCACTGAGGGATATAAAAAAGAGCTTTTTATATTATATAACTACTCAGTGTATGTTAAAGGAAAACAATTAACTCAATAAATGCCAAAAATATCAATCTCCTTTTATTAACTTCAATATCAACCTCTCTGATTTACTTTGCGCCACAATACAAGCTATCTTTCATGTAGAAAGATACAGGACTAACCAGCAATCAATAACAAAATACTGACACATGTGTCCATATTAAACAGTACACATCTGGTCTGCTCCCTTTACATTGGAGCAGAGATATGACTAGAGGCGCAAGCCAGTTCATTGTCAGTAAGCACTTATAAATCAAGTTTAAGGTGCCCTGAGATTTCTCAGGCTCCCTTTTCTTTCCTGGGGAAAGTGATGCCTCAGTCACAGTGAACTCCATTTTCCTTCAGTTTCCTGAACACTGACTTTCAGATCATTATTATTTCAGGGTTTGTGACAATGAACAAGGACTAGAACAATTGCAGTAATGACAATCATTCCTGCTCCTTCAACTTTGCAACCTGTTTCTCAGTTCTAGACTTACAATATCTTGTTTCAGCATAAGTTCAAAACTGTACATTTATTTTTTAAGTAAAAAAAGATTTATTTATTTAATGTATGCGAGTACACTGTCCCTGTCTTCAGACACACCAGAAGAGGCCATCAAATCCCATTACAGATGGTTGTGAGTCACCATGTGGTTGCTGGGAATTGAACTCAGGACCTCTGGAAGAGTAGTCAGTGCTCTTAACCTCTGAGCCATCTCGCTAGCCTAAAACCATACTTTAAATATATTGTCTCAATATCAAAAAGTTAGCAACATAGGAAACATTTGCAATACTATTTAATGCATCCAAACAGAGTTCAATTAAACATACTTGATAATGTGTTATTTTTTAAAGTATTATTTGGAACATTGTCAGGAACCTCTGGTGATTCATTTTCATTTATAGTCTTTCCTGCTCAAAAGACGGGTGTTAAGATAACTTTGTTTCAGGATGACTTTAAGTGTGTATTGTGCTCATGTGTATGCATGTATGTGTTATGAGTGCATGTGTGCATGTCCCTACATTAGAATCTCACTGATCATTTGAGCAAGAGAAGATACCCTTTGTATGTTGATACAGGAAGACTCATAAGACCTGTATCCTTAAAGTCACTGTACTGAGGTGTGAAGGATCATGGGTAAATGTTAAATTTGCGTTTTATGATTCTATGTTCTTCAGCATTGACCATCTTTGTCTCTACCTTTTCCTAAGACTTGAGCTTCTCCTAAACAGTAGGGAACTGACCTTAATTTAATGAGATTCCACACCTTGTTAGAATTTTTAGAGTCTCTAATGTAAGATACAAACAGTAGGTCTAAGCCACCCAGGGTACACAATGAAAAACGTGAAAAAGATTGTCTACTCACAATGAACTGACCATTTAAAAAACAAGCAAATAGATAAAGGAATTTTTGAGTACAGGAAGGTAGGTTTCTTGGGCCATGTGCACAAAAAAAAAAAAAAAATCAAGAAAGCTGACATATCAATCCATCAGGTTCTCCTTTACGGTGAGATGATTTTTGTCCAGTAGAATTAAGGTATGGCTAACATTCCATTCATTTTATAATAATAAACAGAATATATATATATATATATATATATGTGTGTGTGTGTGTGTGTGTGTTTATATATGCACGTTCATATACATATATGTACATATGTATTCTGGTTTTGATATATATATACGTATATATAAAATTTATTAATTATATATATATATATATATATATAAAAAACAGAGTAAGCCACATTCACTATAAAAATGTATAAAAGTGTATATTTATAGTATCCTGTAAATGCTTATAACATTTCCAAACTTCATAGAAAACAAGATTTTTATCAATATCGCGGTGAGTTCAAATAGGCTTATGTATTTAATAATGAGTCCCCAGTTGGTGAAACTGCCTGGTGAAGGCTAAGAGGTGTGGCCTTGTTGGAGGAGGTATGTCACTAAGGACAGACTGTGGGATTTCAAAAGCCCATGATATTTTGAATTAGCTCTTAACTATCTGATTGTCCAGCACTCTATTGGCCTATCTACTGCCATGCAGACCATGCTGGTCATGGACTCTAACTCTCTGAAACTGTAAGCAAGCAATAAGTTATTTCTTCTGTAAGTTTCCCTGGCATCCTATTACAACAATAGTAGAGTAGTTAAACAAGCATTAACTGTGATTTCGTACTGTGAATGAAGGGGCTCTCCAGCAGTAACTATGCCAAGACTGAACGGAATTAGCATTTGAAAGTTGTACATTTTATTTAGTTTCAAGAACTATTCTGGTAAGAAAAAAAATCACAGAGAGATGCAGTGTTGGGCCAAGGTGATGGAGTAGTCAAATGACTGCAGCAAACTTTTTCCTGGGGTTTGTTCAATTGCTCATTTCACTCATTGACTTAAATCTGAGGCTCTTTTAGATTCCTATTGATAGTATCAGGTAAGGCCAGGAAATGCTCTCTGTCTAGAAACCCAGCAACATTCTGCAAACACCTAATTTCTCCTCAAGTTAGGATTTAGTAAAGCACATAGAAAGCTCACAACCTTCCAAGCCAAATATTTCTGTTGCAGCTTTAGACCTTTTTGGTTAAAGGAGTAATTATGCAAAAAGTTTTCTCTAAAAAAAAAGATTCTTCAAGCTGGAGAAGTTTCTCAGTGGATAAGAGAACGGGCTGCTATGATAGAGAACCTGAATTTGAGCCCCAGCACCATCATGACAGCACCACCATTACAACCCCGTGTGTCTAACACAGGGAAATTCTTGGAAACTCATGGACCAGTCAGTCTGGAGTATACAACATTGAACAACAAGAAACCCTTCCTCAAGCCAGGTGGAAGCTAAGGATAGACACTGGAAATTGTCATTCATTCATGCCAGTACATGCACCTGAACACCCCGTCACCTACATGCACATCACATGCACAGTGTATGTGTCTTCTCTCATCCTTCAACTCTGACAGTAAATGACAATCTAAGGTCTGTGATTACTTTACTACTCTTAAATCCAATGATTACATCTGACCCAACACTGTGTCTGACCTGAGCTATCCCCTAATAGTGTTTTCATGTGCTGTAAACGTTTCATCTTAGGGTTTTCTGTTAACTGATTGTCTCCTTTATAAAACCAAATAAATTCTATAGAAAGAGGCTTTAAAAATAATGATCTACTCTTTCACAACCTAATGCATATATGTAGTGTGGTTTTATCATGTCTTTCATTTTCTTTCTCCAACTTAATGTGTTCCCTGCAAAATGTTCCCCTCAGAACTTCATGTCCTTGTTTCTTTAAATACCTCACTGAATCCAATTACTGCTGCCAGAATGCACAAAGATGTGGGGTGATTCATCAAAGCATGGACAGCCTACCTGTGACCATATATCTGAAGAAAAATGACTCTCTCCTCTCTTGCAACAGTCTGATGCCAATAGCTTCCTGGATCTCTTCCCAACCCATGTTGGAATTTTGACAGGCTTGATTGTGTGAAATTTCAGTGCAGTTATTCACGCCTATTGTTAGCTTGTGAGAACAACAGGCATGTCATATCCAAAAGGCAACATCCACAGCAGTCTTCCCTAACCTTCAGTTCTGATATTCTTTATACCTTCTCTTCCTCAGAATTTTCTGGGCTTTGAGGTTGGATGGTTGCTAAATAACCCGTACATGATGGAGTATTTTCAGCACTTCAATCAGTCATGAGTCTCTTTGTTGACCACTGAACACTGAAAAAAAAAAGAAGATTTTAACTCAAGTTGAGAGAAGAACAGATATGTAGGTATAAATATAAAAATATTTAGAAGGTAGTAGAACAACATGGCCATCTATCAAACTAACAATAGTAAGTATCACTTTAGGGGCCCATGATCTTCCTAGCCATGGGTTTTTGAGAAAGTTCATCGCATAGGGCATGGATTTCCTCCTGTGGACAAAGCCTAAAATCCATTGTGAAATCAGTAGACTACATTCATGACAGCCATGCTGCTGTTGCACCAGTGTGCACATTTAAATGGGAGGTCATTATTCTGTAAGCAGGGTCAGGCAATGGGTAAGACATCAGTAGATGCCTTTTCTTCCTTAATAGGCATCACCACACCTTCCAGTGCTATTAAAGCTAGCCAGTAGTGAGGAATTTCCAAGTCAGTTCAAGTCTTAGTTTTCTCTGTCATCAACCAGAGTGTATTGTTTCATTGGCAATAGGGCCTTACCATCTAGTTATGGTGAGCAGCCAAGAGCAATGGGAACATCCTGCATGTTGTGTTTAGAGATCTCTTGGTCCTCCCTTAACTTGCAAGGAGATATTCCAGTCTTGGAACTAAGCTTTCCTTTTAATAACTTATGTCTTTTGGGTTATTCGAGGCAGCACTGTGCTCATAAGCAGGGAACGTTTATTCAAATTTTTTTAAAAAATATATTTTGCAATTAGCTTACAAACTGGAGTGTCTCCATAAGACATTTCACACATTTTTAGTTTTGAGTTTACTTAACTCAACCCCCTTACCCTTCTCATCCTCTTGCCTCTTCTTTAAATCTTTAACCCTCAGTATTTCTCCTTTTCATTATGTTTTTTTTTACCATCCCCTACAAATATATTTTTAATTTTCTTACATAACAGCATGTTTCTATATGGCCTTTAAAAATAACTTACAGTTTCATTAATTGTATCTACCAACCCATCAAAGTATGTTCTTGCAAAAGACATTGAGGTGGGGTATTTCATCCACTTATATGTTTTACAAAATGTATGTTTATAGAGTACACACACATGTAAAGATAGAAAAATAAGCAAGAACCCTCTAGTGTATTGTGATTAGAGATACCAGTTTCTCAGGGTTAACATTTGCTCTGACTCTTTTCAGGTACGTGACCTAGAAAGCGCTAGATGGTAGATGTTTAAAGGCTGCATGCAATAAAGAGGAAAGCACAAATCTGTAGCCAGATGTATGCACAATTTTTGGTCTATTAGTGGAGACACTGTGATGAAAAGTGACTTGGCATTTAGGGTATTTCATTGGCAGAGAAAACACACATGTCATTCTTATAACAGTACACCCATGGCACTATAGAGGTTCTAGTTCAAACATTGTTTCCACCACTGAGCACTAGCAAAAATGTCATTACCACGGAAAGTGGTTATATTTGAGACAATTTCCTTTGCTACAAAAACTATGTGCTGATATTAATACCATTAACTAAGTATGCAGAAAGAATAACCAACCCTGGGATTTAAAAGTTAGAAATATAGTGTATTTATCTGACATACTATTTTTAAGTATTCTACAAGCACAAATATAAACAAACCGGAGAACAAAGTAAAATTATATTTTACTTCCTCTTTTTATGTTGAAGATACTGGGTTTGGAATAGTTAACCAGAACAAGGCACATGAGATGCCTAATATGACATAATAATGTGGCAGAATATTGACACAGGTAAGGAGTCAGTGTGGTATATTAGTCAGAATAATTTCTCTATAAAACTCAAATGGGATACCAAAAGCATGTGCATACATTGTGAATGAATAACAATACCACGTTGATAAAGTCAGAGAGAGGAGAGCTAATTTAATTTGGGAAAGAATGTTCAATTGACTACCAGTAGAAAAAGCCAAAGACAAATGGCAGATACAAACATGTGCTCTTCTAAGCCAGCTTCCCCAAAACCACATGTGTACATGCACCCACACACTCATGTATGCATGCACACATATAAACATTCCCATCATTAATACTTTTTAATATTATTTTCCACTCCCCAGAGCATGTATAACAATTCATACTGTATTTGTGTGTGTGTGTGTGTGTGCCCGCACATGCACATGCGCATGTGCATTTATGCATGTGCATGCATGTTTGTTTGTGTAGAACTGCGGGACAGACAGAAAGATAGGTTAGAAAATAAGCAAAGGTATCGTGGAAATTCAAGCCAGATTTCATGGTGTTGAGGCATTAAGGAGTGGCACAAATTAAAAAAAAGACTTTGCAGAGTACATTGGAATCAAAGGTGGTTGAATTCATTACTTTAATTCAGACATGGGTTATATGCTGGAGAGACAGTTCTTAGTTTAAGAGCACTTGTTGCTTTTTCAGAGGAACAGATTTCCATTCCTAGCATTCACATGGCAGCTCACAGCTATACTTAACTCTGTTTCCAGGAAAATTCAGCACTGTTTTCTAGCCTTGGGAGGCAATAGACAAGTACACGGTGCACATGTATGCAATCAGGGAAAATAGGCATCTGCATGAAACATACTAATTAAAATAAATAAATATGTAAATAAACAGACAAGGTCGATGAGACGACTCAATGTGTAAAAGCTCTTGCTTGCAAGCCTGAGGACCTTAGTATAATTTCTAGGGCACATACGCTAGAAGTAGTGAACCACCTTCTGCAGTTTTCCTTTGACTAGCACAAACTTGTGATACATACATTCATCTCAATATATTCTCCCTGGATATGTCTTAGAGTCTTTCAGTAATCATGAGTTTAAAAGATCATGGTCATAGACACTCAGTTTTAAATGTCACTGTCAAGTATATGAACTAAGACTCCTTAGTGAGAGAACTGGCACAAAGAAAGTTCTAGAACAGCTTGGAGCATCTTGTTGACTACAAAAGTTAAATGTTCAAAGAAAACATGGGGACACAATAAAGGACACAAAGGTTACCTGGCATAGGGATCCAATGGTCAAATCTAGGAGACCATGTACAAGAGAATGAGGGAGCATGATAATGAACTCATATAACTCATGTCATAAATGTGGGTGTGTCCAAACTAATGCCACTGACTCCACAAAAGTAAAAGACTCTCTGAGTTAATTTAAAATCCAATGAGTAGATGCAGAAAGAGCCTGCATCTACTGGAGATGGGGACTCAAAACATGGCAAGCATACACGACAACAATTTTTTCATATGAGAATCATTGGAAGATGTTAAAAATAGCTGGGAAAAGTAAAAACTAGAAATACAATGTTTGCGTGATCTCAATATATTTGTCTACACTGCTTTTACTTGTTAAAAGACTAACTATAGAGAGTCCAGTAGAGGAGCCCTTAGCAAGATGATCAGTAGCACACATTATCTGCTTAGTCTTGCAGGGAGCATATGCCTTGGATAAGATAAGATAAGATAAAAAAGACATAATGTCATGTAATGATGGCAAAAGGGCAGGAGACTATGCCCTAAGAACCAAGAGTCACAGCTGCCAATAAAGTAAACAAAGTAGAGAAAATAATTTCTTTTAAAAATTTCCAAAGTCAGGGATGGAGCAAGTCTTCATCAGCTGACAGAGCTTGCCTTTCTATTACAGGACCTGAGGTCAGTTTGCGGCACCCATATTAGATGGCTCAAAACCACCTGTCACACCAGGGTTTCCTAGAATTAAGGCACTCTTCTGGCTTCTGAAGTACGTTCACATACACATGTACATACGCATAAGTAAAAGATAAAAGCAAATCTTTTAAAAAAAATTGAATCATGAATGGCAAAGAATAGCCAATGAGAGACTGGAAAAAAACAAAAGCAAAACCCAAGAAGATCAAATCAGATGAGTGATTATAAGCTGGGTCCCAGGAAAGATATGTCAGTGAGAAATTTTATGTCTGCATAAGGCCAGAACAAGGCAGCAAGCCTCTGGAACTGGAGTTACAGATTACAGTGATCCACCAGATGTGTTTGCTGGAAACAAATACACAACTCAGGTCCTCTGCAAGAGCAGCACATGCTCACAGTTGCTAAGCCATCTCTCCAGTCCCTGAACAGTTTTCTAAGATACTGTGCTTCAGTGATACATGTGTGTGCAGGTATGTGCATGTACATAGACTTAAAACATTATAAACATAGAAAATTAGCAATGTGGGCATGGTTGCAATACGGACATATTAGCACATTTATAATATTTTACCTATCAGCCACATAGAGTGTCGTAAACATGTCATGTGTTATATTTACATGAATACATAACTTTTATTTTGTTGTTTGACAAACACCGACATCATCCCTGTTTTGCATAGTGTATTCCAAAGATAACTTTACATATTTTCAAATTGCATCTCTTAGTGCTTGTGAACAACATGAGAGTGATGATACTTTTTGGCACGTAAAAAAGTGTTAAAGGATGTTCTGCAAGTCTGCCTCTCAGTAAAGTCTTAGCATTATGTGTTAGATCTCCATCCCTTAAGATTACAGCTCTTTGCTCTTCAGACTTCCTTATGCTAGTCTGTGTCTACATATCTTAATGAATGAGGCCCTATCTATTCTGTCCTAAAAACAGAGGCTGGAGTAGGCACCAAACCTCACCTGTCCTCCATCTGTTAGAGACCCAAGGATTGTTCTACTCAAGTCTATCATCTGAAGCACTTTCCCACATGCGTCTGACGTCCACAGGGGCATTATTTTGGTCTCGAAATCATCTCACTACTGTGGAAGCTGATGGATTTCACACTAAGGCTTCTGTACAGAAAATCCACAGACGGACTATGATATCCATTAATCACTGGGCTAATTTGTTTTAACACAGGAGTGCTGACAGTAGATGAATGTTATTCCAGCCACAGTAATGGCCTGATCCACGCTACTGTGACACAAACTGGAATGAAGCTGGTAGGTCCAGGTTCAGATATGGTCAATACATTCACAAATAAATCTATATTTAATCTCCATCTGCTGTGATCTTTGGGTGGGCTAGACCAGGACAGTGGAATTAATGGATTACAACTAAATTCTAGTGTCTATTTTGATTTTTAGACAAATAGATAAATTGAAACCCTGGAGCTTAAGGATTTGTTTGACAAATGTGTGTAATTGACCTTCATTGTCTTCAGTTAAGAATGAAAATAAATTATACTGTGAAATGTGTCTAATATTTACAGTGTAAATTTATGTGTCTTGCATCAGACTGGAGAGAAATCAACTCAGAGAAGAGGTTTGCTGATATGAAGACAGTGGTAGTTAAGTGTTTTAATTAAAAAATATGCTTTTCTCCTGTCTCTTCCCTTACTTGGTCCTGCTCTCCCCTTTTATCCTCTCCTCCCATCTCCCACCTAGATCCCTCCCTCCCTATGCTCACCGTGATTATTTTGTTCCCCCTTCTACTTTGTCCTTCCTTTTTGTTAATCTTCGTATGGCCATTGAGTTGTACCATGGGTATTCCGAGCGTTTGGGCTAATATCCACAGTAAATCCCATGCATGTCCTTTTGCGTCTGGGTTACCTCATTCAGGATGATCTTATCTAGTTCTATCCATTTGCCTACAAAGTTCATGAAGTCATTGATTTTAATAGATGAGTAGCTTGGAGAACCAATAGAAAGTCCCAGACATCATGGATGCAAGAGGCTCCCAGGATTCATTGGGGATGACATTAGCCAAAATATCCAACAGCAGGGTGCTAGAACCTGAAGATATCACGTCCAACAGATTGACATGACCCCCAGTGGAGGAATGGAGACACCCACCCATCTAAACATTTTTAACCCAGAAAGGTTCCTGTCCAAAGAAAAGACAGGGACAAAAAAATGGAACAGAGACCGAAGGAAAGGCCATCCAGAGACTGCCCCACTGTGTGATCTATTCCATCTGCAGACACCAAACATGGACACTATTGCTGATGCCAAGATGTGCTTGCAGACAGGAGCCTGGTATGGCTGTCCTCTGAGAGGCTCTGCCAGGACCTGACTAAGATAGATGCAGATTCTCACAGCCAACCATTGGAATAAGCCTGGGGACCCCAATGGAAGAGTTAGGGGAAGGACTGAAGGAGCTGAAGGGGATTGTAAACCCACAGGAAGAAAAACAGTATCAACTAATCAGAGCCCTCAGAGCTCCCAGGGACTAAACCACCAGCCAAAGAGCCATGGGCCGGTTCATGGCTCCCACTACATATATAGTAGAGAACTGACTTATCTGACATCAGTGAGAGGGGAGGCTCTCAGTCCTGTGGAGGCTTAATGACCAGAGAAGGGGGATGCTAGAGGGGTGAGGCAGAGGTGGGTAGGGGGAGCATCCTCTTAGAGGCAAAGGGGAGGGGGGTGAAGTGGGGACTTCATGGAGGGAAGACAAGGAAGAGGCATAACATTTGAAATGTAAACAGATAAAATGATTAATAAAGTAAAGAAATAAAGAAATAATACACTTTTATTTTGGACTGCCATGTGCGTGCACCTATGAGTTTGGTGTGTATGTGGACATCATAGCTTTTGTGTGGATATAAGAGATGTATTACACAGATTGGTTTACAATTCTTGATGACTCTTGTTGATAAATATGTGAGGTTTTATTGCCATGTTCTCCAGTTACAAATGAAAAAAAGGTTTTGTGGTGTTGATTTTGAGGTTCTGCATAAGATTGTAGCTAAATTAAGCCAAATTGGGAGACTTGTCTATATAAAAGTAAAGCAGAAAATTGTTTTTTACTTTGTTTTAAACTTCTAGATATCTGTCTATATGTGTGGTGTGTGTGTGTTTGAATTTTTTCTTCTGTAATGTTTTTGATTATTCTCCATTTTCTCTGAAAGTGTTTTGTCTCATTGACACACAATGAAGTAAATCACTCAGCTTAGATAGGACTTAGGTCACTGCAGCACTCGCATCCACACGAGGTAGAAGGATGCAAGTGGT
This sequence comes from Grammomys surdaster, assembly GCF_004785775.1. NCBI lineage: Eukaryota > Metazoa > Chordata > Mammalia > Rodentia > Muridae > Grammomys > Grammomys surdaster. Next base: position 4,649,417 of record NW_021621692.1, read on the forward strand.
GATCCAGTGATTCAGGAGTTGAACCAGTGAGGGATTCTTTATGCAGAATGCTTCCCAGTGACCTGTCATTTCTTAAACAGTAGCTGGGGTGTGTGTCTCTTGATTGGCTCACTCATTATGCTATTAGACAAATTCTTAACGTCTTCCACAGGGAGCTATTTTTCTGTCTTCACTCTTTTCCTAGGGTCTGTTTCCAGATCCCAGACCGTCAAGACACTGCCAGAATGCTGAAAGCTCGTCTGGACTGTGCTGTTCCTACACAGCCACCTGCCAGCTGTCTTCCACACTCCTAGAACACCAAAGTTTTACACAGGACAAAAGGTAGCTAGATAGATACTCACCACCCATTCCCTTATGGAATACTGCCCATCAAATGTTAAAACAAACCATGTGACAAAAAAACCTGAAAAAGAAAAGCACTGTAACTTTGTGAAGATCTCTTCTCTTCAAATCAACAAAGCACATTTGTGCTTACCATGTAGAGGGAAATATATCGATAGAATGATAACTTACTATTTTTATTTTTAGCTAAGTCTTCTAGATATGAGTTTTAACTCTAGATTGTAACTAGGTAACAGATAGATCCAGCCAGTAAATTAATTTTCAAGAAGACTTTTCATTAAATTAAGTCTTAATTGAGGACATATTATATGGTATCGTCCCATGTAAGGATAGGGGTATCGTTATACTTAAAGAGTCAGAAGCAGATTAGAGCCAAACATTTCTTAAGATAGTCTGTTTCTGGGTTTCAAGATGTGGATCAGTGGTTAAGAGCCCTTGATGTTTTTACAGAGGAAGCAGGTTGGTTTCCTAGAACCCACATCACATGGCTAATGACTACCTGTAACTCCAGGACAACTTCAAACACCCATTCCTGGCCTCCAGGAAGACTTCCTTCAGGTGCACCCAGTAACTTACACACACACACACACACACACACACACACACACACACGGACATAAGTAAAAGTAAACTAAAGAAACTATCCCTACAGATTCTCACAAATAAAGCTCCGTAAACGTGAGCTAAACAAGGACAACAACAATAGACAAGCCAAAATAGATAGAGAAAAGCCCATGATGCCTCAGCCCTCCACAAAGCACGGAAACAATGCTGAGAGTCAGAGGAATAGTCCTCCTCAGGGAAGAACACACCAGTTGTTATCCAGTACTAGATGGCCAACACTGAAAGCATACATACCAGTAACATTATATAGACTGGGGACCTTGCATTTATATATTTAGGGATTTTAAATGAATTTAATGAACTTAAAGGAATTAAAAGAATTTAAATGAACAATGCTTTCTGAACCAAACAAGCATTAGTTCTTTAATGTAGGTATGATGAAAAATCTTATTTCAACTGAATTATTTTGTTCTCTCTCTGTCTCTCTTTGTCTCTCTCAGTCTTTCTCTCTCTCTCTCTCTCTCTCTCTCTCTCTCTCTCTCTCTCTCTCTCTCTCATACACACACACACACACACACACACACACACACACACACACACAAACACACCAGGGATCATTCTGGGGCCTCTCATATGCAGGACAAACACATACTCTATTACTTAGCTCTACCTCAAGCCCTGAGGCCTTTTAAATGCATCGCTGACATATAAAACCATAGTAGTTTGTAACAATATTTCACTTTGCTTCTGTCTAAGGTTTTTACCTACCTTCTTCAAAACCAAAGGAAATGAATCTCTGTTATAAACTAAAAAGAATTATTCGGGAATGCTAGCTTTTTCTCTGTTTACCCATAGCTAACTTTTTACTTTTCCTATTTTATGACATGGAGTACATATCACATAATTTAATAATAATTATAAAATAGAGAGAATAATTACTTTTAGGTATATTTTAGAAGCTGCAATTAGCATCTTATCTGGGAATTTGAGTTTTATTATTATTTAATTTACTGTGTCAACATGTAATTCAGTACGTTTATATAATTTGTTTAAGCAAATGACTCTTAAGAAAATAAATAGAATAGGTACTTTTGTCTGAAACCAGACAAGCACGTCCTCAGGGCACTTTCCTGTGTATTTCCTTTGCTTCATCTGGGGCCCTAACAAGCAGGTTCCCGCATGATTACAGCACTCCTCTTTCAAAACGAATCATGCATTAAAGCTACAAGACTTGTCCCCATTTCAACATGGGAAGAGAAGCTGGTAGCAAACCACCCTGTAGTGATACTGGTGTGACTAGAAAGGAAGAGGCTGTGGCACAAAGGACAAATTTTACTGCTCTTCCGTAGTGTGGGAGATTGCGAACAAAGTTTGCATTTCTGGGCCAGCCCTTCAGCCCTCAACGATCTCAGGAAGGAAATTGTTGCTGCTGAGTTTTGTTTTCTTGTTTCTTGAACTCTTGTTTAGCAAAATGGAATTCTCTTTTATGAGAGTATATTTTGGTTGACATTTACTTTGCTTTGTTTATATACCTATTTTAACTTTATTAGATATATCTATAAAAAGCAAACTAATATCGGAATGTTACTATTCATTCAAGTAGATACATTATAATACAGGTAATTTGTTTCAATGGTTTATTTATTTGTGTGTGTGTGTGTGTGTGTGTGTGTGTGTATGCTTTTTAAGACTAGAAGGAGGTAATATATCTTGAACTGGAATAATAGGTGGTTGTGAGCTGCTGGGAATGAAATGTGTACTGGAAAACGAACTTGGGTCCTCTAGAAAAACATCATGCCAAGTGCTCCTAATTGCAGAACCATGATCCCTCCAGCTCTTGGGGTGTTTTGAAAAATAATTATTTATCTTTAACCAAACAGTGTTAAGCTTCCACTCTGGCTGGATATTCGTATTTGCTCTCTCAGCGTTTTAACAGGGTCTTTGGTGGAATTTGATCAATAGCACAAAAAGACCCACTAAAATGCATTTCATCTTAGCAAGAGTTATTCAATTCATTTCTCTCAGTAAACTAAAGCAGATAAATAACATTACAACCTTTTCCAATTTCAAATTATATGTGCGAGGAATTACAAACCGTCTATAAATCAGGTCTAGAGATACCTCAGCCGTTAAAAGCACTTGCCACTCTTGCATGGAATGCTTAATCATTTCCCAATACCTGCCTAGTGGCTCCCGCTCACCTGCAACTCCATTCCTAGGAGATCAGCATCTCTTCAGGATTCTCTGGGAACCAGGCATATGCCTAGTACACGCGTATACATGCAGACACTCACCCGTATACATACATTTAAAATAAATACATATATGAAAAACTATTTTTATAATATCTTTATTTAACAATGGTGGGCTATCAGTTTGAATGAGTTGGGTGACATAGGAGGGTCTGGAGGTCTTGGAGGGAGGAGACGTGGAGAACGGGGAAAGGAGAGGAAGTGTTATATTTATAGTTATGTTTAAACTACACATGTAAAAAGTATAATACATTGAAAATATCTACAAACTTATTCATCATTTCTTAACGACTTTTACTACAGTGTGATTTGATTCACAGAAGAAGAGCTGGGGCATAGTTAAGGTGTGGTTCTGAACACCAAACAAACTCTCACTTGCTGGTTTCTTCTTCTAAGCTAACTGACAATTTAGATATAAGAGAATTCCTTAATAAGGTAAATTTATTGTGCTCTCATTTCCAAAAAGCTGCCAATAGTCTATCATTTTTATGCATTTTAAATTTTCATATCTGTCATTATGTTCTATACATAGCTTCTTAATAAATTCCTTATATCGAAAGAACATGTAGACTTCTGTGTCTCCCAGATCTAAGTCAAATTGAAATAAATGTGTCCATGTGATAAAATGCTCAATTCCTAAAATAAGCATTCATGATAGTGTATCAGAGGAACATATTGTTTCATTCATAAGCTATCTTAATTTCTACTAAGTATCTCATATTTTATTAAGTACTATTCAAGATAAGCCCTGCATTTTTTTCACATGAGGTATATGTAAAGTCACAGTGTTTAATTTATTTCTTGAGATGACAAGAATAAATACATAAGGTAAATATATTTTGGTAGAGAAATCCTGCATATTACTTTGGGTCCACCACTTGGCAGAACAATAATCTCATCAGTACCCATAATGCAGCAAGCATGATTCAGACACAATTGATCTGAGAATCTCCAAAAGCTTGTGTCTTCCTATAAATGTCTAACTAGTTGTCTTTCATTTATAACTGATGTGGCCCAGATCCCTTGCAAGGTGTCTAAAGATACCTTTGCTCTTTTTGTTTATTTGGTTTTTCTTTGTAATTTATTTATTTACTTATTCACTTTACATCCTGCTCTCTTCCTTCCCTACGTGTCACCCCTTTCCAAAATCCTCTCTCCCCTTCTCCTCTGACAGGATGGGACCCTCTGGGTATCCCTCTACTATGGCACATCAAATCTCTTCAGGGCTAGGTGCAATCTCTCCTACTGATCCGAGACATGGCAGCCCAGCTAGAAGAACATACCCTACGAATAGTCACAGTTTTTGGGATAGCCCCATTCCAATAGTTTGGGCCCCAGATGAAGATCAAGGAAGAATAAAGGGAAGGATTGCAGGTCCTGAAGGAGATGGTAACTCCGCAGACAGACCTACAGAGTCAACTTACCGGAACCTTTAGGGGTTTTCAGAGACTGAACCACCAACCAAAGAGCATAAACCGGCTAAACTATGCTCCCCAGCACGTATGTAGCTTGGTCTTCATGTGGGTCCCGAACACCTATTCTCATTTCTATCCCTATGTTTCTGGACTCCATAGACACAGAGTAGTAAAAATTAATGTGAAACAGGAAGGTCAGAAATGTGGCACAGGTCATGACTTCTTACACATTTATAAACACGTAAAAAAAACTAAGAATGACAACTCCAATCAAGAGAGAAGAAAAGACTCACAAGACCAGTTCTTGTCATTCATTTCTATTTGTGCTGGATTGATGGGAACAGGGAAGACAAAGCTGGAGAAGCTTAGAGATAGCTCTCATGAAAAATCCCCATGGTATTTGTAACCAGATTTCCAGGCTAGAGGAACTGGGACAGACATTGAGACTTTAACTGCTATGCAAACCTGAGTGGTGCCCCTGGAACACATCCTTCATCCTGCTTGACTTTAGTGGAGGAACAAGCAGGAGGAACACATGGGCTAGCAGGGTCAAAGGTCTGCATGCTAATGCTATCAAGAGAGAGCCACAGCAAGGAAAACGTATTCACCGGGAGAATCATGATTGCTTCAGGCCCATAATTAAAAGCCTTCTCATTTGTTTAGTACAGACTGGAGATGATATTTGAGCAAGTATCTAGACACATTAATTTTCTACATTTTTGCATCCAACGCAGACACCGTTCCTAAGGAAAAATGCATGCCTTCCCACAGTAATAAGACAAGAGGACAGACTGGCTTTGAGAATCCTTGACAGAAATGTGCTGAATCACATGGTACTTAGGAGAAAGTTCAAAGTGGGAACCAGAAGAAGATGAATGCATGGGATCATAGATGATAAAAATGTAAACTCTTTGGGCAAGCTTAGGCTCCTAAATCTACTGGCCAGTAAATAAACTGCCAAACCAATGCAGCTGAAGCCCAAGCCTTGGAAGAGCATACTGAAAGAAAACTTCATGGGTAAAAGCAATCGTCTTTCAGATTGAAACAGAGTTCCTGTTGCCACAGGAGAGATGTGACAGCAACAAGGAACACCGGAGTTCAGTTCCCAGTACCCATTTCAGGTGGCTCATAACCAGTTAAACTTCAGCTTCATGGACTCCAGATATGATTTTCTGACTTCCACTAATCACACACATACACACACAGGTACACACCCTCATGCACATGTACATGTATACATATGCACCTTTGGCATACTTTTACAAGAACATAGATCCATATACATGCCCCTACAAACAGTAAAACAATGATAAAAATATATCTTAATTTTTTTCCTGAAAAGCTTCTCGACACATGCCCATTCAACAACAAAAAATTTCTACCAAACAATACAAAACAAAATGAAAGAAAAAAATCCATGAACGTCATTCCTTTAGGGAGGTGATTCTGTAGGCTTTCATTTGTCCCATCTTCAGTTGGTAAAATCCCAAGGCTCCAAAGTCAAGTCATTGATTGTGATACTGCTTCTACACACAAGCTTCTTATTTGATTCTTTTTCTGACTTTTGACCTTCTACATTTTACTTTTGACAAAAGACATAACATTCCATAATTCATGTATAGAAGGGAATTCTCAGACTTGCCCTCCTCATTAACATGGCAGAATGAAATTAAAATCAACCAAAGTGTGGGTGCTGTTCTGTTTGCCCCATTTCACCCATTCTTCTTCTCTCTACCTTTCCCCTCTTTTTTTTATCCCTTATGATCCTTCTCTCCTCTTTTGGAATCTACTGCCTTCTTCTTACTTTCAAAAGTAACTTCTTTTTTAAAGACACAGGGTTTCTCTGTAGATCTGGATGTCCTGGAACTGAACTAACTCTCTCTGTAGACTAGGTTGGCCTGGAACTCAGAGACCCCCTGACTCTGCCACCCAATGCTGGAGCTACAGGCCATCACCACTACCATCAGGCCAACTGTATCATTTTTAGAAACAATGATTAATATGTATCTTGCAGAAAATAAATACCCTTGTCTTATGTAGCACTATATGTTGCTATACTTTTTCTACAATTGGTTCTATTTACAAATAACGGAGGATGGCAAAGTTTCAATGGGAAGATGACCCAAAACAACTTTTGAATGTACATACACACATCACACAAGTTCAGAAGCTCATAGCCATTGACCCATACCCCAAATCCAATTAGGTTTAAAAAAAATTTTTAATGAGTTCCTTCTTAAGTTTATTTGATACCTGGTGATGGAGGAAAATACCTACGTACCTGTTCTAAAAGTCTCAAGTTTACAGGACTTCTCAACAAACCTCTTGATACAAAGTCAGGTGATTGACAGCCCCCTTTCCTGGGTTTACTCTGTTCCTAAGTCAAGTCTTTTGGTTTTTCTGATGCCTGTCATATTTCAGAGTCAATGAGATGATTCGTCAGGTAAAGGTGCTTGCCAGACAAGCCTGACAAACTAAGTTTGCACCCCCAGAACCCATGTAAAAGTGGAAAGATGAAGCCAACAAGGCAAAACTGCACTCTGACTTCCAAATAAGCATTATGGATTCGTGGTGCAGCATACACACATCACTCATGTACGGAAATAAATAGAAAAATGTAAATCTATCTTAGAGGTTTTATAAGCTATGTTTTAACGCTTTCACATTGTTGGAGTTTCAGATCGCACATTAAGAACACGTTTTTTATCTTTTTGGGGATATGCTATATTTCTTGGTTCTTTAAACTAGTCTTTAGTGCATGAGCCTCAATTACATTAAAGCACGAACACACAAATGTAGCGGCATTTAAACCATGTGTGGCCGTAATGGACTAGATTGTTTGTTCTGCATGGTGTCTTGCCTCTATGACATTTCTAATGCTGAAGGAAGGGTCTGACTTCTATTTCCAAGTTTTTATGTTTATTAAAGAAACATTATTTTGAAAAATGTTCATCCAACCAAGTTGTAAACCAGAGTGCATGAAGGCTGTCATATTAGACCCTGCTGCAGAATTAATGATTTATTACAACAGAAGCAATGACTAAGTTCATTTTGTTTTTCCTTTCTGGCAAACATTATCAATAAGATAACTTGACCCCCAAGAGATAGACGAAGGAATAAAAGGGAATATTCTCCTTAAGGCCATACTTCTCAGAGGCCTGACACCAAGTGGAACTAATTGTTAGCATCAGGAAACTCTAAACCCGTTCCATGAAACCTTAGTTAGAAGCAGACTTTGGCCAAAAGTGACTCCAGCAAACTCCCCTTCTTCCTCCTCCCGCTTCCCTCCTCCCTCCTCCTTTCTCTCTTTCCCTCCCCTGGCTCAGTTGTTTCCCTCCATGCATTGTACAACATCCAAGATTTTACATGGAAACACCCCATGGCGTGTTTTTCATTGCAGGTTAAAATCAACTTTAATTTTGTTATTTTTTCCCCTAAGATGTCGCCCATCCCATTAAAATGATTAGGCTTTGCTTTGCTATAGTTACCTGAGGTAAGAATCAGATTGGCAGTCCTAGCCCAGAGAAGGGAAGCCAAGGGCAGGAGAGATGCCAGGGAGCTGTTGTAGAGCGAGCTGTCATTGCAGGGCCTCAATTTCACACCGTGTTTTAAGATGCTACGCATGCGGGCCTGATGATAAAGCAAAGGGCTGTTATGCTTTGGAAAACAGAACTGCGTTTCCTCCATCAAAGGAAGGAAGCCACGTTCAGGATCACGTTTATGCACGGCAGCCGTATATCAGATGACAGATGTGAACAATGGCTCCCGCTAGGTAGATATGAATTGCTCGGTTTAAGTGACTTCCAAGTGTTGTGTTGCCCATTGTTCACAACTGGAAGCTCCGGTATTGCCAATGCAAGTTACAAAACCATCCATTTAATGGTATAAATGAAATTATGCTCCGCAAACTGGGGTTTCAGTGTGGTAACGCGAGCCATACAATAGTGCTTATGTGAAGGACATCGGAAAAGATTTAAAAGGCAGCTTCCCGTATTTCCTTAGCAAAACAAAATGGCCCTTTACAACCAATGGTATACCACGACCGAAATAGTCTGGTGATTAAAAAAAAAAGAGAGAGAGAGAGATTTTTTTTTTTTTTTTAACCAGACTGGAGAAAATTTCTGCCCTGTAAAAAATAACTTTTTAAAGAAAAACTTTATGCAATTCTGGTGAGGACTGAAAATAGCAGGCATGCACAAACACACACACAAACACACACACACACACACACACACACATCTTTACCAAAAATTAAGGGAAAAGAGGCCATGAATTTGAAAGCTAAGGCAGGTGGGAGTGTACATGGGAGGGTGTGGAAGGAGAGAAGCAGAGAGAGAAATGATCTCAAAAATAAATAAAGGAATATATTTTTAAAAATCAAAATAGGGAAAAAATTAGACAGAAAATATTTCTTTTTATTTTTATTATCTATATGTTTTTAAAATGTAGTTATTTTATGTCCATGAATGTTTTATCTGCATGTATGCCTGTATGGCATGTGAATTCTGTGCCATAGAAGCCAGAAGAAAACGTTGGATACTCTGGATCTGGAGTTGTGATCTGCCAGGTGGGTGCTGGAACTTGAACCCAGGTCCTCTGGAAAAGCAGCCAGTGTTTTTGATCCCTGCGCTGTCTCTCCAGCCCCTCTCCTTACTTTTGCAGTCTTTATAAAACTCTGCATTAGTTCATGGTGAGGATTATCCTCACAGATCTGTCTTTGCAGTGGCAACTCTGCACATTCCACAGATGAAGTTCTCAATCTTCTCGTAAGGAAATGAATGCAAGAACCCCTTAGAGCATTTCTCTCCTCCTTGAGTGACAGTTGACCTGGGGCTCTAATATCAGGATTATTTCTATTCCTTGTCTTTCTATGAGTAAAGATAATAATTGTATTTTATCTTTCCTTTGTTAAACATATGCTGTCTGTCCCTTTGAAATTAAAAGGGTTTCTTGATTGAATGTGGGTAAAAAGGGGCTCAGAAGGCAGCCCTGCCCATCTTATGATTTTAAAAAGACAAACACATCCATTTTTCCTCAGACTCAGTTTCCATGGTACATTCTTACCATCTCAGGGAATAAATATTCAATAAATATTCAACACTAGTCATTAAATTAGTTCTTTGGTTTCTAAAGTGTCCCACTTTAGAAACACTCTTATTAAAAGTTGCCTTTTTGATTGTGTTGAAGTAGATCCTTTGGTTCATACCATGCCTTCCTTCCTGTAAATTTATTTGCACGTGTGTTTGTGTGTGCCTTTCTGTTTTCATCTGTGGATATGTCCAGGACAGATTATTTATTTTCATTGCTTTTGTAGGATAACTATCTTTTGGATATGCATATCAAAATTCTGGTCCTACCTGTTACTAGCTATATCACTGGAAAACTGACTTAGGCCCCGACCCTTAATTTGTTCTCTTATCAATGGAGCTAGAACATGTTGGGGAACAGTATACAAATTCATATACATGCCTAGAAAGGATAGAAGTTGATGTCAACTTCTTTTCAATTACCCCATCTTTATTGTTTGAGACAAGGTCTCTCTCTCTCTCTCTCTCTCTCTCTCTCTCTCTCTCTCTCTCTTTCTCTCTCTCCCTCCCTCCCTCCTTTCCCTCCCTCCCTCCCTCCTTTCCCTCCCTCCCTCCCTCCTTTCCCTCCCTCCCTCCCTCTTTCTCACTGAAGACCTGAACACCATTGATTCAGCTAGGCTGGATGGACAGAGAGACACCCAAGATCATAGACACATGCTATTGCACTTGACTGCTTACGTAGGCACTGGGGGAACAAACTCCAGTCCTTCTGCTTACGTGGGAAGCACTTTACTGACAGTCATCTCCTCTGCTCTGAATTAAAACTTAAGTGTACTAAAGTGATGTCTTAAATGTAGCACATCCCAAGTTCAAATCTCAACGTAGTTCTCCTTTTCTATGTATTTGTTATCCTCAGAACTTCCAGAAGATCACTGAGCAGGCAGTAAGATAAGAGAGCTTGGTCATATTGATGGCTTTTTGTGGCAAAAACATAGGCTAAGCCCTTTCCTAATCTTCATAGTGCTCTGGACAATCAGTATTTTGAGCTCTTGGAAATGTGTATTCAGAGAAGTCTCCACCCAAAGACAAGGAATTGAGGTGAGAGATTGCTGGCTTTGGAACTGAGCAGTGTGTGTCTCAGCAGCTTAAAAGACAAGCTCTCTCACATGGTACTATGTTGATACAATCATTGCATGCTCTTGATACTATAATATCATGTCTGTTATCCATTGATGGATAATATGTTAAGCAACATTTGGCATTACTGTGAAGTATGAGTTGTTAAGAAGGTCATAAGATACCTTTACTACCACGCGAGCCTCAACAGCACTGTGCAAAATGAGAGGAACCAGGCATAAGAAGAAATTTCTATTTTGTCTTTGAGAACATTCTGTTTAGCTACATGCCCAATATTAAAAATTAGATTGTTTGTTTTCCTGATGACTAGTTTTCAGTCAGATATATATCTGGTAAAGATTTTGTCCAATTTTGTAGGTTGCTTCTTTTCCTTAAGTGATGCTGTTCTTTGCCGTACAGGAAGTTTTAAATTTCATGAAGTCTTATTTATTAATTGCTGATCTTAAAGGCAAACAACCTAGATGACACTCCACTGATGAGTCGATAATGAAAATGTGTACATATTGTACACTGATCTATCACTCAGCTGTTAAATAAAGCAAAATATGAACTTCAAAACTAAATTGATGTATCTGGAACCAACAATTCTGAGTGAGATAACCCAGGCTCAGAAAGACAACGTCACATGGTTTTTCCCATTTCTGGAGAAAAGCTTTCAATCATTCAAGATCAAATGGCGTTCAGATATGTATGTTTCATTTGAAATATATGTAGATGTCAGGGAAAATAGTAAAGAACAACGGTGGAGATAATTCTTTCAAGAGGAGGCACACAGAATGTAGTTATAAAGGGTTAGATGGAAACAATGAAGTAGAAAATGTTAAGTTGTCATAGGGCAGTGTTTCTCAACCTGTGTTCATAGCCAGTCACATATCAGATCTCCTGTATGTCATATATTTACATTGCAATTCATAGCTGATAAATTACTCTTATAAAGTATCAAAAAATACTTCTATGGTTGAGGGTCACTGCAACATAAGGGATTGTATTAAGGGGTTGTATCTTTAGGAATGTTGAGAACCACTGACATGGGGGTAAGATGGGAGGCATGGTCAAGGAAGTCAAGCAGGAAGATATAACTAATGCTAAAGACCTTCTGAAAAAGATATATGGAATCATGCTGTACAAGCTTCCTAACACACACACACACACACACACACACACACACACACTCACTCACAGGAGTTTAAAATAAAGGGGTGTTGATCATATCTTTACAATATACCACAGGTCAAGGAATAACAATCTTAGTACCAGGAATTGTTTTTCATTTTTGGAACTGCTGCTCAGTGGGCTCTTATAGGTGCCAAGCTTTATAGGCTCCTGCCAATGTTCTTAGTTACCTCCCTACCCTGACTTTGACAATATGACCATACTGCTGAAGACACCTGATACTTGAATTAAAGACCATGGAGAAATCAAGATGGTAACGAACTGGAAGCTTCATTCCTGCTGGGTAGCTTTCACAGTGCTGGAAGGTGCCATGCACACTAATGTGGGAGGAGAATGATCATTCACATTACCCACTGTGACTTCTTAGAGCTACTGATGACTGGCCTTGCAAGATATGCCCACTGGTGCAATAGGGGTATGAACGTCAGAGAAGTAACTCATCACATTCTATTGATTTTAAGACCTTGTCCACAATATAAAACCCACACTTGCCACTCTTTTGGGGACCAAGAACCTTTGGATAAACATATAACACAAGCTTTAGGGAACAATCTACCAGTATTATTCTGCTAAGTGGCCACAGTGATAAACTGAGTCTCGATGACTAGTCCTTAAGCCCATAGATTAGCGAATATTTCCACCCTCCCCAGAGAAGCATCTTTCTCCAATGGATGATAAATAACACAGGAATTCATGACTATTTAACATGAAGTGAATAAACTTAGCCCCCAAAAGGGGGCCTGTATCATCTGCCCTCTTTCCAGCATTTATGGATAAGTGTGGACAAGAGAACACCAAGATCATAGGAGTCAGAAGTGATGAATGACTAGACAGACACTACAGCACCATTGCAAGTATGAACTCACAGCAGCTTTGACAGCAAGTACAAGACTTGCATAAGCTCAAGCCAGACGAAATCCCATTACAGAAAAAAGGAGATGGTTTTGAATGTCAAACTTGGGCTGTGGAGCTACTCACAACTGATGGCTTCTGAAAGAGTCTCTTTTATTTAAGCACACAACCCACAGTAAGTCATGCTCCAATAGAAGACCAAATTTCCATTTGAGCAGCACAAGTTGAACTAGGTGGTCTAATGAGACAAAATAACAACAAAGAAAAGAGAGCGGGGAAGAGAGAGGGAGAGAGACAGAGACAGAGACACACATACAGAGAGAGGGAGAGAGAGAGAGAGAGAGAGAGAGAGAGAGAGAGAGAGAGAGAGAGAGAGAGAGAGAGAGAG
>NW_021621692.1:4662576-4682161 GCF_004785775.1 Grammomys surdaster
GAGAGAGAGAGAGAGAGAGAGAGAGAGAGAGAGAGAGAGAGAGAGAGGAGAGAGGCATGGAGAGAAAAGGGAAAGGGTAATTGATCTGAAAGGCAGTTGCAAAGAGAGAATACAATCAAGATACATTGTAGGAAAGCCTCAAAACATTAATAAGAACATAAAAGTATAATCTGTACTCTATAAACCAATAGCCAACATTAGTTGTCTTTCTCCAAAACAATTATAGTGGAAAACCATGTTTCTTCCTCACGCTGCATTTGAAAACTTTGTGGTAACAACCACAGGAGAACTTACACACACACAGACGCACAGACACACATGCACACACATGAACACACACACAGACACACATAGACACACACACACACACACACACACACACACACACACTGATCCTGAGGACAACTCAGCCAACCAGAAAATTCTCAACAAGTGACAGAACCGTGGAAAATACATTCGCAAAGTCCCAAGCATTGACTGGGGACGCCCATGTAAATTATCTTCCTTCTTTTTTATACTTAGCCATCTGTCTGAAATGTTGACCCAACAAAAACCATCAGGGGAGAAGCATGAAGAGCTATTTATCCATTTGTGTTTGCAGTGCCCGCTCTGCACCATCAGATGTTTTACAGATTAAGAGGGGGAGGCAAAAGTTCTGTGGGGGTGAAAATAAAACTAAGGCCAAGATTTTCTTCTGTCATTACCGCTTGCCTGCTCTTTCTTTTCCTCTTTCTTTTCTAGCCCCTTATTGTGACTTTGACAAATGACAATACAAAAGGAGAATTTATGTTGGGTCTTGGCGATTAGCACATTATCACAAGCAAAACACAGCCCTCAGCCTCTGCCACTGGGGAGCCATTGAAGGAGGCTTTGAACATGATGCATGGGTCAAGACCCATTTCTGCAGAAGTTAAGTTGCTGTTACACTGGCTCAAGTCAAGGTAGAAACCCTTGGAGATTCAGGTGAAGACACTGAGCACTAGATGAGGAACGTTTAGCTGGAGAGGTCATTCTGCAAAGGAAGGAGGAACCACTCTGCTCCCCGAAGACCACTGTGCTGAATGATTTAATGCTACCTGTAGGAAATACTTTTTGCTTTACTGCTTTCTAGTCTCCCTTCTTCTTAGGATGAAAAGGGAAAAGAAAAAGCAAATAAGCAGAGCACATGCCATCCTTCCCTTCTGCTCCTGCCACTACTTTACAGAAAAAAATTGGAGAAACTTGGCCCTACTACTTCTCCATAACCACTGGACTTTCTGTAGATGATGCTCTGAGAGTAGATCACAGTGACAATAGACAAGGTGGCTTTCTGAAAAATAACAAAAACTTTATAATCACAACTCTTTTACATAGTTGACAAAATTTGCTTATAATCTCAGAATATCTGAAAACATTAGTTATGAAACAATTTCAAGGGAAAATGAATATAATATGTTGGCCTATAATAAATTAGAAATTGAACCTACAGAGTATAAATACATTCTTTAAAGCTCTGTCTCTCTATCTATCTATCTATCTATCTATCTATCTATCTATCTTCTATCTGTATCTATCTATCTATCTATCTATCTAATATACCTATCTTATCTATCTATCTATCTATCTATCTATCTATCTATCTATCTATCTATCTATTATCTATCATCTGTGTATGGGTGTTTGCCTACAGGCATGTATAAATAGTAGATGCATTCAATGCCCACAGAGGCCATAAAATGGCATTAGAGCTCTCTGAACTGGACTAATGGGTTATTCTGAGCCACCATATAGGTACTGGGAACCAAATTTTGGTTCACTACAAGAACAAGTCATCTCAACCACAGGTACAACTCTTTAGCTCCAAATCTGTTTTTAAAATGACTATAATCTAGAAAAATAATTTGAATAAATTAGAGGAAAGATGTTCACAGAGTTTTAAATAAGCAGACATGGTTATTCTAGCTATTAGATTAGATATTCTAATATTTCTATCATATAGCTCGTGATTTGATGCCCATAGCATATGACAAAAATGTTAATTGGACCCAGAGAAATGTTGGATGGTGGAAAATGAAATGACACCAGGCCTTGATATCTTAGAAATGATTAACTGGGATGTGAGATATTCATGCTAGTGGACCAGCACCCTAACTAGGGATGAATTACATGTTTTGTTAGACTACTATTTTCCATGGTGGCATTTCTTGTATTCCAAAAGATGCTTCGCATCATTGTTGGCCGCTTGCCGTTGGACTTTAATACCATCTCCACAGAGATGAAAATTGGAACCAGATATCATTTGATGTCACCTGGTTGGGAATGGAGTCAGATGGGAAGGGATGAGAAATACTGATGTGGACAGAAGGCTCCTAAACTCTACCCACCAGTTAGAGCATCCACTGTCATGAGTTTAGGCATTTGGGAGAATACAAGAGGGAGATTCCTAGTGGATTGTGTAATATTTACCTGGATGTCACTGCATCTCAAAAAAGATGCTTCATTTTGCAATAGATGCCAATCAATACAGGGGCTCATAATGGCTCAGAGTGCCATGTACCAAACACTGTGGAGTGCTCAACAGGAATGAAAGATTTATATCATACTTCTTTCTTTTAGGAATCAAGAATCATTGCAGAAAAGTGGGCAGAAAAACAGTAAAAGCCAAGTGTTGCAAAAAACTGCCACAAATGTTGTTTTCTGGAAACTATTGGCCTGTTGCATATAAGAATTCACATTAACTGTAGCTTCATGCACATGACTTGAATAACACCTTTCCTAATTCTCTCAGTCCAAATTCATGTGGTTGCTCATCTATGAAGACCAGAATGCTATGTCTGAGGGAGTGGCATTCCCTCTTCATAATTACCTCCCGTGAAACCATCTCCATGTATTTTCTGAGATTCACACTCACAATGCACATAGGGCAACCTCAGAAAAGGTATTTGGTATTGAATAACACACTTTAGTCAACTTTCCAGTGTCAATGTAAGATGGTGAACCTGGGATGATAGAGTTTCAAGTAGCCATTATTAAAAAGGGCAACTTACATAACATATTTATAAATTTTAAAGAATTTTATGGGCCACCTTCTACTTATTTTAAATTTTAAAGAGAATATGCTCACAGGAGTTTCTAGACAGAATCTAGCTTCCTGTCTTGTGCTGTCTAAGCCTGCCTAAAACACTCTAGTTCTCCTGCATTCTCCTTCTGCTTTGCCATTACTACACCTTCTCTGGTAACTTCTATCTCCTCTTACATTCCTGTCTTTCGGTTAAAGCAGAAATCTCTACCAGTGTGATTTTATAGGGGGTTCATTTTCTAGAGACATTGCTTCAGTCTTATTCATATGAGAGCTACTGGCATTACGTAGGTAATAACCACGTTCATTACTAAAAATCATTGCAATTCACATGGGATTCAGATCAAGATGTCCATGGTGTGAACACGGAACAACGTAATTAGCTTGAAAGAAGAACAAAGAGTCTGTCTTAGAATTTCCATGGTATAATGAACATTTTTTATAATGATTTGAGATATATAATTGTCAACGGTTTTCTGGAAGGCTCCAGTGTATCTTGCCACTTATGGCTTCTTCTTGGATTCTGAACAGGCCTACAATCAACTTGGACACCCAGAATAGACTAAGGATTTTCTCAGATCAGCCCAAGTTGGAAGTCAGCCTGCTTTGCATAGGTTTCTCCATAAGTTAACTGCATGTATGCAGAAGTAGGACTATTTGAACAAAGTAAAAGTGTCCTCCCAAGGAGCCCTAGGCTACGTAATGCACAGAATAAGGCAAATGTATATGCATTATGCAAAATGATCATAGAATCTGTATAAACAATGACCACAAGCAGGCTCATCTGCTTAGCACAACAAATTAGCACAACTGCTCCTCTCCTCTGGAGGTTACAAATGGAAACTGTTCTAGTTCATGTATAGGTATTATGTCTATAAATGTCCTGGTGACATCTGTGTGCAGACAGTGTATTGTTTAAGGCTACAGACACAGAAAAAGGAGGGTCCTTCAGCCCTAGTCTTATTTGAGATAAAAAAAAGTAATTCTCTATTAATAGTGGAAGTTGATCAGGGTAATATTAGCTGTGGATGGTCATAAGATGGATGGCTTGTCGGTAAGGAGCATGTGAGAGGAAATGAGTGCAATGGTGTATCCAGCATGAGTCATAGTGATGCTGAAGATGAGGCAGGATGAAGTCTCACCAAAGCAACAGAGGAAAGACAGAGAAGAAGATGCTTCTCATTGTGGCATAAAAACCTTTCCTGCATGCACAGCATCTTCTTCCTACATAAAATATTGTCCTTATTCTTCTCTCCTAATAAAGTAAAGCTGGTCAAAGGACCATTGGTAGAAAGTTATTGGAATCCTCCTGTTATTGCATCATGGAGATGATGTTTAAGGCCAAAAACATGGTCCTAAAAGTGGAGATTTTAGGAAGCATGCCGGGCAACAGAGGATGCATTTCTGTGCAGAAAGCACATGGAATGCGATCTTTGCCTTAAGGATAATTTTTTAACGGAGTTACATGACCAGACGCTTGATTGGTTTATGTAATAAAATACTTAATTTTGGAACACAAAGAATAACCATAATGTATATAGTCTCAAAATATTATTTGGGTTACAGGTGTCAATTAGCGAAAGTCTTGATTGACACTGAATTTACAAACTGAGTAGAAATTTAATGAAAGAACATTTGCAATCTTTACAGATCCATAGCTGCTTGGCCAAGGTGGGACACATCACTGACACCTTTTAAAAACCAATAATATACAATTAAATTACTGCTATAGAAGAGATATAATCCTCAATTTGCTATCCTATATTGGCTAGTGCTTTCTTCTTTGTTATGACAAATTTTATCTGAACATTTGTTTATAGTTTTATGGTTGCTTCTGCTTTTTATTCCTGTGTGTGATTTTTGAGGAGGAAAAAATGCAATGTTTTCTGTGTATCTATATTTACATACAGGTAGAGAGTAGAGTACATAGTTTTTGTTTGCATTGAAGCAAAAACATTGAATTGAATTCTTTTAAGAGATAACCAACTCATCAGTTATCCCATATGCTGTGGATAAAATGTGAAGCAGTGTTTTGAGAATGTGTGTTTGTGGTTGTGTATTGGGAGAACTGGTGTGTGAATGTGGCTTGCCATCCATCTCTCCATGTGGCATGTAAGAGCTGACTTGTTGAAATTTTGTAGGCTTTTATTTACAGAGAAAACATAGACCGTGTGCGGCTTGGGGTCCTATCAGTCCACACATTCAAAGGAATCACATCTGGAAAGAGAGTGCCTAACTTAGAACATTTATGGATAATCTAATCCACGAGGAGATCAAAATTACCTTGCTCCTGTGAATAAGAAAAAAAGAAACTAAGGAATTTAATTATTTACGAATTATTCATGAATATTTTGATACTGGCCTGAGGCTAGAGTTGGAAAAGAGACAATCACATATTGTTGACAATCAGTGTTTTGTTCAAGAAAAAAAATATGGAATATTTCAGTCTCAGGATAACACTCCATATTTCCAGAGTGTTTAAAAAATAAAAAAGAGGTGTTACTATAGACAAGGGAACCTTGGGTGGAAACAGAAATGAAAACAGACCATCTGAGAAAGAAATGGGATATGGAAGAGAGCTGGGAAGAAATGACTGCAGCAACATGTGTTGTGTAGTTGTAATAGACAGATTATAAGTTACATTTCGTGAGAAACATATGGCCATGTGCTAAACATCCATATGGCAAAGCTAATAAACCTGAATCCCACGGATGGGCCTTACACAACTGATTTTACTTAGTGGTTGGAAAGGCATGAGGAAGCCAATGAAGACATGTAGGCTTGTGAGTCATACATGTAAAAACATATGTACACACATATCACCAGTGTACATAGGGTGTAAAGTGAGCATGTCCAGTACTGGAGTCTAGATGTGAATGAGTGAGTAGATATGAGAAATGAGAAAAAGATGGCTAGCTATTGTCACTCCATAGCTTTGACTGTAAGAGAAGGAATGCCGATTTGACAACAGGTATCCAGGAAGACATTTCTGATGAACTAACATTTCTCCCGGGCCATAAGTAAAAGGAAAGGCAGCAAGTGCAAACTTTAAGAAGGACATTGCAGTCATCAGAAACAGGAAGTGTGAAGCACAGAGTCCAGAGAGATCTTGACAAGTAGAAGGAACAAAAGAAATTTACTATCGTAACAGCACAATCCCAGAGAATAGAATGATGCAAAATTAAATGATGAATCAGGACTGCCCAGTGGTAAAGTACTTCCATGTGCCCTCCAAAAATAAAGACTTGAGATTGATGGACTCTGAAACATATGGGGAAACAGCCAGGCTTGGGGATCTCGCCTTGAAGAGCTGGAGACATATGCCTTACTGAGAATCTCTAGCTAAGTAGCTGAACTTCCTTGGTGAGTTCCAAGCCAGTGAGAGATCCTGTCTCCAAAACTAAAAGATGAGTTCTGAAAACTTCACACTCTCCTACATACTACATGCACACACACACACACACAATGAGAGAGAGAGAGAGAGAGAGAGAGAGAGAGAGAGAGAGAGAGAGAGAAGGGGTGAAGGAGTACTAGGGGAGGAAGAAGTGAAGATTAAGGGAGGTTTTGAAGACCAAGCTAAGAATCACATCTTCAAACACACTGAAAGCAGAAAAATTGAGAATTTAAGAACACCTTGGACTGTATAAGGAGATTGTTTCAAAATAAAACAAACGAACAAAAAAGAAAGAAAGAAAAAGAAAGAAAACTGGCTGTTTTAAATCATTCATCAAGATGAAACAATACTTGGGATCTTGAAGAAGCACCTAAAAAAGGAAGGGAAGTTACCAGGCTTGGTAGAGAGTTTATGTTAGAGCCTCCTTATAGGATGTGGAGAAGGAGAAACAGAAGCAGAGGGGAATCAAGAAAAGTCTCAGCCATGTTAAAGTGGCCCCTCCTCCTTGAGAAGTCTACCTCTGATGTTGGGCACAGTGCTAGCTGCCTATTAAAGCTGAGAACAAAGCTTGCTCTGTATTAGTGAGCGCATAATAAATACAATTACCAAAGAGAAGCTTTACTTTTTTTATTTCTAAATGTTTTGTGTGGGTTATCTTGCATGACTTGGGGGGCTAGATGATATCACTGCCAACATTTTATATGGAAAGAAAGTAAAGTTAAATAATTTAGTTAAGTGCTGTGCTCCAAAGTAGCAATGAAAATGGAGTTCTCCTGGGACTACCCAGGGGTAGTTTCTCTAACCCCTTCAGAGTTTAGGCTTCTATACTTTTTGTTGAATTAAGAAAAAAATGGAAGTTATTAACATCTCTCTCAGAAAATATATACAAGTGGACTTTGTTTAGTGGTCTTTCTACTGTTAAAGTGTGTTTGATCCCTGACTCCTGGTTTATTAATAATCACCATTTTGTCTATGGTTCCCACGTGTCAGATACTCTTCTGGCCATTTTATACTTATTAAAATAATGTGATTGTTACAAGATCTCTGGGACACATACAAGTCTGATTACTGTTTTATATTGAGGAAATGGAAAGCAGAGATCTTTATCCTAATAGACTTGATTCTAGAGGCAGTTACTCTAACCTCAGAGTTACTGGAACATCTAATTAGCACATGAAAGTGATAGACTTCAGATAAGTCCAAATTAAAACAATATTGAAATATTAATAGACATGTTAGAATAGATGAATGTAAGTGACTCACTAAGCTAAGTGTAAGAAGGATAAGGAAAAATTAAAACTCCCAGGTTTCCCTCTGCTCCCCTTCTCCACATCAACTCCAGGTACCTCTTCCCATACACTATCAACCAAGCATAGTAACTGCTCCTATGTGTTTGCATGTGGGACTATCCACTGAGTCTTGGCCAACTTACCAGAGGCCACACCTTCAAAAGAAAAGGACTCCCCATGCTCCAGCAGCCAACAGTTACCAGTAGTTCAACAGCTGTCTTTGGAGGCTGTAGAGCCTCCTCCTCCCTCTTCCGTGCTGGGATTTTTAACTTGTGTGATTTTATTTAGGTAACCACAGTTGCCGTGAGTTCAAGAGTCACAATCGTGCCACAACTCCCCTGTCCCCATCCTTTGGATATTGGTTTTCCCATCTTCTTCTATGACATTTCCTGAGCCTCACGGCAAGTTGTAATTGGTAGTGTTGGTGTAGACATTCCATCTATAGCTGGACCGTCAAGGGTTCTCTCACAGCAACAAGTGAAGTAACTAATGCTTCCTCCTGGCTTCCTCCCAACCTCATTTCCTACTGCTCCTTCCATTCAATTCTTCTGTTCTAATTGAGATATCCTCATGCTACAGGATTGCTTTTTATCGGTTGGGCAAAAGATCTTCAAACACGTAAGTTCCTTTTCCTTTCCGGGACTCTTTCCCCAAACTTCACTTGAGTATCTACTATTTTCATTTCTGATTTCTGTTTAGGTATCATATTCTTCTTTATAGTTTCCTGGAACACAATCCCAGTGGTCCATAAAATTACGCAAATATTATGTGCCAGCCTTTAGTAAGCCATATTTCATGTGTCATTATAGCTCTCTGCTTCTCCTTTCCTCACCCATCCCCTTTGTATCTTTAGAAAACAGGCAACGTAGAAACCCAGTAGAATTGTTATTTCACACATAATCATACCTGCAGGATAGTTTCCATGTCCTAATTCATGGCTGGGATGCGGTGGATGAACATTTGTTGAGTAAATATATAAACTGCTTTTTGTTTTATAAATAAAGTCTTCTCCTCAATTAAACAACAAAATGTCTCTTAAACAGTGTGAGAAACAGCCCAGTGGTTTTGAGCACTCACTGCTCTCTTACAGAACATACATTCAGTTCTCAGAAACCACAACCACTGACATGTAGTGGTCTATAACTCCAGTGTCAGTGACTCCAGTGCGCCCCCCCCCTCCCCGGCCCGCCTGGTTTCCAAGAAGACCTGCACACACATGGCATAGACTCATACAGACACAAGTACACATACTGAAAAATAGGCTAAATGTCAAAAATAATAGCATTTCACATACCTATATAAACAAATACATAAATCAACACAAAATAATAAAAGATTACTGGGTGCATGGAAAATGGGGTGGATGGTAGACTGAAGATTGGTATTGTATAATGTTCTTGTTGTCCTGGGCAAATAATATCTGAAAGGAAGCAATAAAGAAAGAAAATTCATTTTTAATTAAGGTTTCAAGGGGAGAAGTCTCTCATGGTGAGGAAGGAAAAGCCACAGGAACAGGAGGCCCACTCACCTCCATAGTTAGGAAGTAGAGAATAAACAGGAAGTAGTATCCAGAGAGAAAGTGGATGACCTTGTTGGGCATAGGTGGGAGAGGAGATCCTTGGTCCCATGAAGGCAGGATGCCCAGTGTGGGGAATTCGAGGGTGGGGAGGTGAAAGTGGGGGATAGGTGGGGACATGTCCTCATAGAAGCAGGATGAGGGGAGATAGCATGAGGGTTCCTGGACAGGAGGGGGGAGATATGGGGTAAGGGGATAACATCTGAAATGTGAATAAAATATCCAATAAAATAATTAAAAAGCTGACCCCTAAAAAAAAAAAAAGAAAGAAAAGAAAAAGAAAGTTAAGGCCCAACCCCTCCTGTGATAGACTTACTCCAGCAAGGCCCCACCCTATAAAGTAAACTTTGTAAAATAGCACTGTCCCTTTGGGACCAAGTATTCAAATACAGGAGACGAGTTCATGGGGAAATTTTCATATTCAAACCACATTAACCATTGTAGGTAAGCTGCTCAGAAAGAGGTTTTCTAATAAAGATTGAACAGAAATCTAAATTATAAGAAAGACTAAGTCTAGAGAAAAGAGTGCTCTAGCAGAATGGCATTGCACAGGATTGTACCCTGAGGAGATGTGCTGGGGTTTGGTGGGGTTTGGTTTGGTTTGGTTTGGTTTGGTTTGGTTTGGTTGTTTTTTGTCAGCTGGACACAGGCTAGGTTTATCTGAGAAGGAGAAACTTCAAGTAAGAAAAATGTCTCTATCATTGTGGCTTATAGGCAAGTCTATCAAGAATTTTTTTGGTCGACTATTGATCTGGAAGTGTCCAGCCTTCTACAGGTGGTGCTGCCCTTGGGCAGGTGGTTCTTGGGGATATAAGAACAGTATTAGTGACATGAGTGTGAAGAGCAAGGCACTCACACAGCGTTCTTCCACGGCTCTGCTTCAGGTCCTACCTCCAGGTTCCTTCCTTGATCTCCTTGCCTTAACTTCCCCTCATAATAGACTATAAGCTGTAAGACGAAGTAAACCATTTCTTTCCCAAGTTGCTTTGGTTATGATATGTACTGTAGTGATATAAATCAAACTAGGACAAGAGAGAACAAACTTCTTGGAAGTTTCAGAAAAAAATCAAACAAATAAGAACAACAACAACAAAAATACATGTCTCATTGGAATGGTGGCAAGTCCCTGGTCTTGAAAATGTGAGCAGAACCTCAAAGGAATAATTAGAGAAGTGGATTTAACGCTCCTTAATATTTAGAGTATTGGAATTATTTCTAAATAGCCTTTACAAAATAGTGCCTTTTTCGTATGTGTTCTGCCCCTGTTTGAAGTTCTTCATCAGCATAGTGCTCATGACAACATTCATTGATCCTCTGTCCACAGTCTTCTCCCTGTCTTCACCACTGTTTGCTAAGCTAGACAGGTATGTTTTAGTTCTTTATCCTGTCCTTAACACCTAGAATAAGGCTGATCCTAGAGGTGACATTCTTTCAAGATCTCCTGGAAGGAGAAAGTAGGTCTTGTTCACGTGTAATAAGAGCTACCATTGTCATGGTCAAAATAAACAGAAAGGGAAATGGAGATATGAGGTTCTAGTTTGTTTCTGTGGTCCAGTTGGAGGTCTCAGAGTTTTTTCTGGGTTGATGGCAGTACACAGAGCAGGAAGCCTCTAGATGCAGAATGCTCTTGGGGAACATAGCTGCAGGGATTGTTGATGGGTTGGCACTTCTGGCTAAGAGAAAACAGATGACGTAGGTTTCTTTTTATGTTTTACACTTAATAGTGAGGAAGAGAGTTATACAATTAATGGGGAGGAGAAGGAATCCTATTAATTAAAATCATTTATTTTTAAGATTAGCAAATATGTATATTTAGATCATTAAAGCAAAACAATGAACAGCAAAACCAATGCTAACCAGCTCTGATTTTTTCAGTATCATTTACCAAAAATTGTGATTTTAGATCACAATATTACACAAATAGTAGGGGTCTTGGCCAGTTTGTGTCCCCAGTATAGCTTCCTAGGAGTTTGAATGATGACACCCACAAATTTTATCTAAATTAAATTACTGTGTCTACTTCTATCCTCCCCAACTTTGTCTTGGAAGAGCATTGGCTTCTGCATTCAACACCTTCTTTGAAAATAGAGTATGAAGCAGAATTTGGGACCAATCCCACCTGTCTTCATGGTGACTATGAGTAGGATTTCCCTCTGTTATGGTGCATAAATGACAGTCACACACAGCAGATCCATTTGTCCCTCACTTCTAGAAACAGTGGATGGGACTTTGCACAAAGGTAAGGAATTGAGTTTGGCTCTGTCTAGCTGAATCTCCTCTCAGTGCTAAACGACATGTTTAGGTCAGGTCTTCCTGGTACTAGGAATTTTTCTATGGATGAGATTCATAGCTATATAAGAGCATTTTGGAAATGCTCTTAAATCAGGATACAGAGATGCAGACCCAGGAAGAAGAGCCAACCCATAAGCCTTTTGTGCAAGTAATTTTAGGCAACCACTCTGAGTCTGTAGACTCTATGCTGATATTAGTGAAGATCCAAAAGAAGCCACAGCGACTTTGAAATCCTGGAGGCCACAGACAAACATCAGAGCATTTATTTTAATATACAGCATTCCTTATCCTCATTTGTTCTCATGTTCTGTGAACATAGAAAAAGCTCTTCCTTTAAAATGAACGTAGAGAGATACTGAAGATGGGGCTCAGCAGTTAAAAGCAGTGTCAATTCTTCCAGAGGACTCAGGTTCAATTCTAAACACCCACCTTGTTGCCAACAACCATCTATAACTCAAGCTTCATAGGAATCTGATGTCATCTTCCAGCCTCTGTACACACCAGGGACACATGCAGTACACAGACATACATGCAGGCACAACATCCATACACATAAAATTATCTAATAAGTAACACATATGGGTAGACTGTGAGTGGCCCAGATTCAGAAGGTGGATGTTACATTTGTCTCTTATGTGGGAATCACGATCTTTGATGTTTATATGTGTGTAAATAAGGGAACATAGGAGTGAGACAGACTATGGAAGTACAAAGGTGAAGACCAGGAAATGCTAAGAAAGGGGTGGGGGGGCATAGTGAGATGATACTGTTAGTGATGAGAGGATGACACAGAAAGGGAGTATGACAGAGGAAAAAGGAGAGATTAATAACTTTTTTTTAATCTGAGAAATGCCTAAAATTAATGTAGTAACAAAATAAAATCAAATTGTTCAAATATCAAACGGATATTTTTCTGTGAGATTTAATTGTAAAAGACACTATTATCTTATCCACCCTTTAAAAGCAACTTTTGAAAATTTTATGTATGATTGCTATACTGACATAATTTCAACCTCATACTCTCCTTACTGAACCCGTCCAGTGTCCTACCTATTCCCTCTCTACCATCTCTCAACTGCATGGCTTTTTCTATAATTATTGCCATCATGCATACACACACACACACACACACACACACACACACACACACACACACACAAACACAGAGCAAGTCCATTTAGTGTTGGTCATATCGATATGTGTTTAGGGCTCACTACCAGGGGATGGAATATCTTTCATGGAATTTATCCCTGGAGAAAACTCACTCTTCTACTCTTAACAGTCATTAATTGCCTGTAACTCTTCATTTAGGTTTGGGGACTTGTGTAAAATGAACATAAAAGACAATATTATTTAAAACCCATAATCCATCTGGACGGAGTCAACAAGAACTACTTCTTTGTGTCTTCTATTTGATCCCATTTTTACACCAAATCTGTCCTATATTTATGACTGTTTCCAACAACTACATCATAACTGGAAATGTTAGGCATTCTCCAAGTGACACTCCATTTGTGAGATTTCCAATGAGCTCCATGGACTGATGGAGTCTCCTGGGATTTTGTAAAAACCTGAATCAGGACACTACAGGACAATCTAAGTTCAAAGTGTTCTATAGAAATGTGATACATAATTATAACCAGAACAACATCTACTTAGATTCTAATATTTTCTGCCTTCTATGGTGATCGGAACCCAATGGATTGCAAAAGGAATATGTCCACATTAATACCCAAGATATACCAAAGAAAAATAAGAATCTCTGATCTTGTGATGACAATCTATATGCCTTTGGATAATCATTTTTTACTATTTGGACAATAGTTTACACATTTTGTGAGGATTAGGGTAAAGAATGCTCATAAAAGCCCTCTTGCTTGTTATTGGTTATTGCTTACCTTTTACAGAAAGGATTTAAGCTATACAAATTTTAATGGTTTTCTGAAAGTGAAGTATAATAATTTGTCTAGTATTATTTCTCTGTCACTAGGGACATATTCCTGAGGCAAAGAGTTAACAAGCGAAAAAAATCTAAGATGAACAACACATTTAGAAAGGTCAGGAGACGGCAAAGATTTATCTGCTGAATCTGTAGTTGAAGGTGACATTCTATGAAAATCAGCCCAAAAGTTCAAAAATGGTAATAAGAAAGTATGTTATGAAAATATGTGTAAAGATGCAGAATATTAATCTCTAGTATTGTTAACCTTTTATCAACGAAAGAATCAGACATATGCTCCATGAAGTAAACAGAAATATGCTACTTCACAGAGAAATTACTGAGTAATTTTTCCCTAAGAACCAAACTATCAGAGAAATATATATTTATCAATGTCCTTTCTACAAACAAAGCTAAGGGCTAAACTTCGACAAAGATAATTTGATTTTTCCCCCTTCAAGGCCTATAAAATTGGCTGGCAAGATGACTGAGCAGATAATAGCTTATTTCATACATGCCTGACAAACAGGATTTAGTCCTTGGGCTGTACAGTGGGAGGACAAGAACTGACTCTTAAAAGCTGTCCTTTGACTTCCACATATGTAGATTGACATGTACATGCACATGTACATGCACACACAAGTATGTATCATAGTTACGTAACATGTGCTTCACACATACATGTGCATATGTATAATACATTATATACATACATACAATGTATTGCACACAATAATAATTTTTTAATGTGCGTTTTCTGTCTTTCTCGGGGGGGGGACATTTATCATTTTCACTATGATTCTAAATATTTATTCCAAGACATTTGATCTTTTCATTTGAGCAAAGATTGCGTCAAATATATATATATATATATATATATATATATATATATATATGTGTGTATATATATATATATATACACACATATATATATATATTTACATACACACTTTTATACATACACATACACACACACACACACACACACACACTCTCTCACACACACCAAAACAAACAACAGTAGCCAGTTGATGAGATCATGTAGGGTGTCTAAACACAAGAACTGGTAATTTTGTTTTCCTTTCTATCTTGTTTTTAATGCTTCTGGATCGGTAGCAGCCAGTAAATGACACAATGTTAAACCACACTTTTTTTCCAGTTTAAAGGGTGGGGGGAGGAATCACCCAAACCTCACATCACTATCAAATGAGGTAGTTTATTCTGGTTTTGAAAAAGAATAGCTCCAGAGAGAGAAATAGCAAACTCGAGTCTTGAGGTCTTCCCTATATATCCTGTTTATAAAGGAAATACAGAAAAACAAACAGAAAGACCCCAGGTTTCTTGATCATACTTGGACAAGCCATGTATGTTCCATGCAGCTCAGCAGTGCCCTGGCAACATGTCTTCCTTCTCCCCCTACCCCACCCCCTTCTTAGAACGGCATCCACCACTCCATAAAATGATCTATTGGAACTTCAAAGCTGTGGCGATTGCATGTGGCACAGGATGTAAGCAATTAATTATGTGATGTTTAAATGACAGGGTGTAGGGAAAATTGGGAAGAAGAAAATGGAGGGTTTTTTTTTTTTTTTAGAGTTAAAAAAAAAAATATGTCCAAGGTAAACTGAAAGGCCTGGTTGTCTGCTTGCCAAGAACCAGTAGCAGATAAGACCTCCAGTTGCTGTGGAAACTGGGGCCTCCAGGAGCCAGAATCCAATTTCAGAAACCACAAAATCAACACAAACGTGTGCAAAAATAAAAAGGTTTGTTTGGCAAGTCGTAAGGAGAAGGCGACCAATGTATAAAACACGTGACCCAAAGTGACCTTAGCCCACTAACGCCCTAACGGCAGCGATGCCCACAGCCGACCCGGCACCTCTGAAACGAACAGTAACAAGACACAGTCCCCGCTGCTCTCTGCCATCAGGTAATTGCTACTTTGTGAAATATCAAACGTCCACCACCTCTTCCCCATCCCCACCTCCAAAAGCACAGCACCCCGCTTTCATGGAGGTAACCCTAGGAATTGAGAGTCCAACCCCAGAGGCTAGAAAACCCACAACCTCCTTTTCTGTGTTCTTTAGACCATGAATACGCACTATATCACCCAGGAAAAGAAAAATGAAGAAAGCCAGACCATGAAAACATAGACATTCCTTACCATTTTTGCTGTTTCTGCGAAGAATAATTTCCTTCTGAACTGTTTAGTGAGCTTAACTCTTAACCATTCTAAAGCTGTATGTCGTTCTGAACTCTGTCTAATTGACTTAGTGTTGGAGTAAACAGTCCTTCCTTCTCTAAGATAAAGTTATTGGTGAGTCCATGACTTTCAATCCACGCTGTACTCTCAGACTGATCTAGCTATGCATATAGTTATTTTATGTCTTTCCTTCATTTTCTATAACCAATGAGATGACGAAGCATTTGAGCTGCTAAGCCCCACTTTACATACTATTTGCCTTCAAATCTAGAGACTTTAAACACGCAACTGAGAGAATCTGCATGCTTGCTAGTGTGAAAACAAAGAGGTATGATTTTATTATTCCATCATAGTTCGGATGAAATCTGTTAAACACCTGTCCAGAGAGACAAAATTGAAAGCCACATTGCATCCCAGGTAGATAAAATATATAAAGAAACAAAAGTCATTACACAAAACCATGATATATGCATATATATATATATATATATATATATATATATATGTATATATATAATACACACATACATACATATATATCATACAAAACTACATACATACATGCATACATATATACATATTTGTGATATATGCATATATATTATACACACATACATAATATATATATCATATACACATACACACATATATATCATATACACAAACATATACACACATACATGTATATCATATATATGTACACAAATATATATATATATCACATATATATACACACACACACATATATATCTCCTGTAGAAAATGGATTCATACATGAAGTTGAGAGAAGAAAGTGGTGGAAAGAAATGGAGGGAGTGAATTTAGTGAGTTTCATCAAAATATCAATCTCCCAAATGGTAAACATTTTGAAGTCTACTCTTGTCTCAATTCTAAATCTGCAGTCCTTGAAGTGAAGTTCAAAGATATTTTCTCGCTATCTAAGTATCGTGCATTGTATTGTCAAGACGTTTTAAATCCTTATACATCTGAGAGCACAGGTAGTCATATGAGTCTCACTCCAGAAACAATGAAACAGGCCAAGAGTGGTTCAACTGACTGCATGATTCAATTGGGAAGCTGACATTTGAACCCGGTCATCTGGCCCCAGCAGCTTGGGGTTTTGTAATCCACTGAAGAAAGGCTATGCAAAATAGAAATGCGGTTTTCCTTGGATTTGCAGTGTCTCAGGACATGCAGGAAACAGCAAGTTATACAGATTTGTCTTTCTACTACCACACACAAATACAAATTTATCTTTAAAATGCTAGTGCAAGGCTGGGCAAGGCCTCTGGTTATGTATTATGACAGCACAGCAAGGAAGGAAGTTCTGTTTAGGCTTGAAAGAGAAGAGGATGGTTGCGTGAACTCCCTGGGTATACCTTTGCAAAGTAGCCTTCCTTTTTTTTCTCCCTAAGGGAACAATTGGATGAAGAACTGAGACCCTTGATGGTTTCAGCCCCCACCCTTTCCCAATTCTTCCATTCATGATGGAGAAATCTTGCAAAGGACAAAACAGAGCAGAGGACTGAGTCAAACAAAATTCTCTTTTGCAAGATCACTTCTTCCAAAGGGACTTGATTAATCTAATAAAGTTATACGTTAAATCAATTTTCACCACGAAAACGAAAGCCACACAAGGTGATATATACCCCCTGGGAACTCCCCAAATGCACCCAGCCAATGCTTAGGCTTCATGAGTCTTCTTTTATTTTACACAGAAAATTAAACGTTAGCAGTCCGGTTCTATTTTCACTTAGAATGTCCATTAAAAGTCTGGCTGCAATATTTATGAATAGCAAAACAAGGCCACCAGGACATGTATCAGCTCAAAGCAAGTTTCAGTTACAGACCTGTCAAGCAGAGCCTCAGACATTAATAATAAGAATAACCTAGAGAGCTAAATTGGAAGAACAGGGCATACAAAAGAGTCTGTAATTTTTAAAAACATAAAGCAACCTCTTCGTTTGCTTCAGTGAAGGTTTTCTTCTGGTTCTTTGGTCCTTAGGTTACCGAGTAAAGAGTCAAGTTCAAAATTACGTTTAATAAAATTTATAATAAAGGACACGGGAAAACTTCGTAATGGGAAATATCAAACGTTTAATTAAGAATATGTTGAAATTCCGATTGAGAGTTTACTGTCTTCAGAATTAACACTTATTTTATTTTTATTGCTGCGTGTTTGCATATAATGTATTTTAATCAACCTGGACCCATGCAAGCAGCACTAAGAGGCCTCGGTGGGTTTAAACAAATGGATCTTTGTTAAGGATATATTTATATTTTTAAATTATGTGTATATGCAGGAGTTGGGTATTTATGCATGAGTGCAGCTCTCCTGGAGGCTAGAAGAATGTATTGGATAAGTAGCAGAGATGGAGTTGCAGGTGGCTGTGAGCCACCTGATGTGGGTGCTAAGAACACCTGATATGGGTGCTGGGAGCTGATCTCAAGTTGTCTGTAAGAGCAGTATGTACTCTCTTGTCCCATCAGATTTTTTATTTTCGAGGATCAAGATCCATCTCTCAGCCTCCACCACAGCCCCAGATGAATTCTCGTCGAAGACATTTTTTTTTCTCTTTTCTATTTTTTTTCTGTTGACTTGTCCACATTATTAGATAAAAAGCAAAGATCTGATCACAAACGAACTTCAAAAGGAGTGTGTAGAAACTCACGGGAAAGCTGCTACTGGATTGTTAGTAGCCAGTGCCAAGGAAATAAAAATGACGATAAAGGTCATGAAAGCTAACCATCTCGTAAATATTACTGTGAGCTAACGAAGAGAGAGTCTTCAGCTTGGAAAATCGATGTAAGTGTTCCACTCCGTGCCATTTTCCAGTAGTGCATCACGGGCTATAATTGATCCCTAGTTAAAATGAAAACTGGGACACATTTTTGATAGTTGGAAATAAAAATCACCGTAAGAAGGCAAATAGATGAGGCTTAAAAATTAACGACAGACCTCCACATCCTGTTTCTCCCTGAATGACCTTTGACCTTTCGGCTCAATTCACTTTGCCAAAACACAAACAGATGCAACAGTTTTTATCAGTCAGCCTTCCCATTGCTCCTCAAAATTCAAAAGCAACTGTAAACAAAAAAAAAAAAAATGGTTTGAAGGGAAACAGAGAAATGCACTGCAACCTCCTCTCAGCTCTCTCCATTGCAAATCTTCCTCCTGCTTTCCCAATGCCCTACATGCTCAGCCACTGAGCAGGGAGTTCCTGGTCCCATCCGGGACTACGCTCTCGGAAACTTCTAGCCTTTTACATGCTGCTAGGCACAACGTAAGATTACACAAAGAATGACTTTAAAATTATAGAACACTCATTGGCTCCTGGCAGTGAACTAGTTTCATCCTAAATGTTTTACTGTTGCTTTTTATTTCGTAGGAAAGAAGAAAACATCTTTACTTCAACTGCAGCCTTGGGGCGGGAGAAGGGGATAAGGAGAAAAGGCGGTGAGGGGAGTCAGTGGATAGGAAACATGCTGTTTTCAGTACGATCTGATTTTACAGAGATATTTAACAATGTATGTATGTCCATGTCATGAGTGCAGGTGATCATTCAGTTCAGGGGACGTTGTTCCCCCAGGAGGCTGTTGTGAGCCACCTGACATTGGTTCTGAGAACCAAGCTTTGGACCTCTGCAGGATCTGTATCTCTCCAGCTCCAAGATCCATCAGTTCTTGGAGTCTGGCTCTTCAGTTGAGTTTAACTTGGTAACATCTTCTGTCTCAAATGACTGGCTGAATCACAGAAGATTTAGATGGAATAGTATTCCTCCCTCCCTCCCTCCCTCCCTCCCTCCCTCCCGAGAAGGGGATAAGGAGAAAAGGCGG
>NW_021621692.1:4682561-4690061 GCF_004785775.1 Grammomys surdaster
TCTCTCTCTCTCTCTCTCTCTCTCTCTCTCTCTCTCTCTCTGGTGTGCATACAGAGTAACTCTCACACCACAGAGAATTACTAAGCTAAAAACTCTCTCTGCAATGGAAGGAGCGTATGGTTTTCTTCCAGTCAGTTTTCAAAGAAACTGTTCTGTCATCTGGTCCCAAGCTTGGGTGTCCCAACTCCATGTTGCAGAGCAGATCTGCCTGGATCCATTTCTCATTCAGCCCCCACAGTGGCAAAGTGCCAGCTGCTCTCTTGGTAATTGCAGGCGCTCTGAAACTTCGGGTTTTGTCTATCATTTACCTCTGAAACTCTTTTGAAGTGCTCTTATTTCTGGCTTTCCTCACTTTGCAATTCTCCAGAACGTCTTTGAGGCTAATTGAACTATCAAGTAATGTCAGATTAGAAAATAAAATCTGGGAACCCAAATCATAAAGTCTAAACTGTGTAGGGCCAGAAATGTGAATGTTATCCTCCAATATCTTCTTTGCCTGCCATGTTCACCATTTCTAAAACCAGAAGTGTACGTGGTGAGAACTGTGGTACAGATTAATATTCTAAGTATTCTCTTATGTTTTAATGAGGGGAGAGTTAAGCTATAGCCATGAGTCACCAGACTCAGAAAATTGAATATGAACTCAGCAGGTTTTATGTTTAGTGGGCTTATGGGGGGCTGAGGGAGTCCTCAGATACATGTGTGTTGACTGAACTAAGGAACATGGTCTGAGGGGATAAGCTGACCCTCATCACAGCGACATCTAGGAAGAACATTTGAGTCAGCTGGATGACCAAGATGACCAGGATGACCAAGACAACCCATATGAAGTCCTGAAAGGAAAGACAATAGATATGACACAAGAGAAAAG
This sequence comes from Grammomys surdaster, assembly GCF_004785775.1. Classification (NCBI taxonomy): domain Eukaryota; kingdom Metazoa; phylum Chordata; class Mammalia; order Rodentia; family Muridae; genus Grammomys; species Grammomys surdaster. Next base: position 4,683,433 of record NW_021621692.1, read on the forward strand.
AGGTAGGTGGGCCCTCCCTGAAGAACTCAGAAACTCTGCTAACAAGGTGAGATCCTGAAGGGGAGATGGAATGAAAAATCAGATGTCAGGCAAGAACTCTAGTTAGGCATGTGGACCAGTCCTTAGACTGCAAAGGTGGAAACGGATGCTTGGAACTTGCTTATACCTCTAAGGATCTCGCTCGCTCCACAAAAATAAACCAGACTTACCTTTATACTAGCTGTATTCAATTATGCTATTTTAGTGGTTTCTGGAACCTGTCATTGCCTGATGCACTGTTGCTTCAACTACTGGATATGGGGCTAGGGAGAGAGAGAGAGAGAGAGAGAGAGAGAGAGAGAGAGAGAGAAATAGCTACAGTGTGTGGTGTGCCGGTAAGTGTCAGCCTGAGGTAGTTATTAGGACCGCTGTCCCTGACATCATGGAAATGAGTAAGGCTCATCTTTTCCAATTTTACAAAGTCAGGATGACCATTTCCTCAGACTGTTCCCAATTACACCCATCTTCCACAATAATGATTTATTTTGGGTTCTTACATTGAGTCCAGCAATGAGAATTATTCCCTCTGCTTCTCTTGTCTTTTTATATTGTTTTCATGGTGAGAAAAGAGGCGGATGTCAGTTTGTTCAGTTTTGATAGCCCTAGAAGGCAATTCAGCACACATATATAAGATCATCCATTAAGATAATAAACTATGTAGTTATGTAGAATCAATTAATCAACTATTCTTCATTCTTCTTCTTATTATTATTTCTTTATGGCTAGTACTCTGTAGCACTTAGATAACTTGAAAAGGTGAATTAGGGCTGGGGTCTTGATTCCACAGTTAACAGCAGCTGCCATACAAATAACAGAACCAGAGTTCAAATCCCCAGAGCCTAGGCAAAAAGCTGGGCATGGTTACATATGTGTCAGGGTGAGGGAGGATCTCTGGGGCTTGCTGATTACCACTCTAGATTCAAGTTCAATGAGAGATCCTTTCTCAGGGGAAAAGGTGAAGAGTGAGGGAGCTGAGTACCCAATGTCCTCCTTTGGTCTCTGTGGACACATCTATATATGCATTTGTAGGTATGCCACATACAGCAATACATGCACATAACTTGACTGTATAATATTTTTAAATATTTTGGTGGCATAATTATGTACTATATCAAATAGTTTGTGATTACTGTGCTTTGTAAACATGTGGGAGGAGGTCTAAGGTTCCGGCAGCCTGGAGGCTTTGGCAGTGGCAGGACCCAATAACACTAGGAAGTCCTTGGTTCCAAAAGGGTTTATTGTCGTGGCGGACTGTGGATGAATCTGGAAGTACCCCTGTAAAACTCAGGCCAGTCCCCAGTTAAATAGGGAGGGAGAAAGGGGGAGGTTCTGGGGAAGCATGCTTAATTTGCTCCGCCCTCTGGCCTTCATTAGTATGTAAATCCCTAGGGCCTGAGGCCTCTAGTCACGCCCTCTACCTGTGCACTTTGGGAGGGGCTGTAATGGCTGGCCTACGTGACTGAACAATATAATTCTATGGAGACTAGACTGCTTTTCAGGACCCTGGGTTCTGGGGGGGTGGGGGGGCACCGAACTCCTGCTGGTTCTCACGCAGAGTCTCGGGGTTCTAGGCACATGGCCAGCCATGAACCAGAATACCCTTACGTAGTCCCACACTGGAAAATCCAGTGGTTTCTGAGAAGAGGGAGAGGATTAAAATAAGAACTGTGTTTATAATACAGAATTCATCTATGGGAGGAATTTGTAAGTCCTCCATCATGAATAAGGTAAAAAGTTCACTAGAAGTAGCAGAGGAAAGATCTTAACCAATTGGATAAAAAGATGTACATTTGTTCAGAGAAGATGGCAAATTCTTACCTGGAGTACTATTTCTATAATCCTTTCTCCCTGACCATTTGAGGGAAGTTAGCTACAGGCTTTTCTTCCCTTCTGAAACATGCCCTTTATGCCCTGTGAGTTCTTTATGACTACGTCTATGAAATGTTGGCTTTCCTTCCCTGTTCCCACCCCTCTCCCAGAGCTAAATGCATTAGCTGGCTGGATTCCCTCTTTCTGTCAATGGTACCACCATTCCTGTAGCCACCCACACTTGAAACTTTGGAATTAGTTTTCATCCGATTGGCTTCCTACCCTCTACCTCCTCGATCATTTACAAATCTGCTCAACTCTTTTATATCCCTTTCCTGTGCAAGCCCATCTTGCCTGCCATGTTACAGATCCTAATTCAAATATTTATTATCTCATGCCACTCAGCTGCAATATAGTAGTAACAGGAATCTATTTCTATGACATCGCCCTCAGGACCTTAACTTTGGTGCCCTGCTTTGCCTTTATCTTTATGGCACACACTGGTGGCAGGTTCAGCAGCTAAAAAGGCATGAGAATATCCATATTTTGCAATGACCTCCTATTGCAACCTCATTAGAAGTTGTGCTTTAGCACATCGGTGACTTGATCTCCTGATTTAAAAATCCGATTCACTTTATTCATAATCCTTTTAATCAAATTAATTGAATATAAAAATTTTTTTCATGTAAAATCAATCATGTCGGTCACATTGGATATTTTAAGTTATTTATACTTAGAAACGCTTTCATAAGTAATCAAATGTTTTGGCTGCTGTCTTTCATTATAAATGTGCACCCGAGTACACCCAGGGCACAGAGGCATCCAGTAACAAACCCCTTCATGTTTTCACAGTGATCATGTTAATTTGTCCTTTCATGAATATCAGGAGTTAATTTTCAGAAAACCATTTTATGCTTCAGTAACAAACCTAGGTTGGGGAGATGCCTCCATGGGTGAAATATTTACAGCACAAGCGTGGGGAACTGAGTTCTGATCCATAGAAAGCATGTACAAAAGACCTAGGCAAAGAGCAAACAATTATTTCATTCATGAGTGGCAAATTACTATGCATTCTCTTTGGAATTGAGAGGAGTGACTCAGCCAAAGGTACAACAATATGGTCTCTGATCCAACCCAGAATATAAAACATTGACCAATGACCATCATTAGAAACCTAATCATGGTAAATTCTGTGCCTAATTTAAGCACAAAAGCCATATTCTCTGGCTGAGTTTCATGACACGAAGAATCTCTGCATTATATTTTAGCTTGAAAAATAGTATTAAATGGCTCCTCAGTGACTTATTCTTTGGGCAGTGTAATCCCAATTCCTTTTTATCTTTTCTCAAAGTCTGGTTTTCTTAGCCTTTAATAATCACTTCATCTCTCTGAACTGCCTCCAAACCTCTATGCTCTTCCTAGCCTGGTCTTTCCACAACTGGTCGCTCTGTGGAGTAAACAGCAGAGGAATGTCATCAACAGCCACCCTACGTGGTAAGGTTGGTTGTGCTAAGCATCCAGCACATACATTCTCATTCACAATCCCTTTCCTGGATTGCAAAACTTGGCCATGGATCAAAAGAGCTTTCATGGCCTATCCATTTGGCTTTGCATGAGGGCAATGGTTTCGAAAAAAAAAAAAAAAAAAAAAAAAAAAGAAAGAAAGAAAGAAAGAAAAGCTTCTGGGTTCTGGGTAGGCTATTAAACTACATGTCTCTGAAAAAGTGCATGCACAGAGAACCAGTTATTTAAGAGCTATTTATTATTTCTGATATTTGTTTAAATATATTTCATGAAGTATTTCATAAAGTAAATGTGCTTGGGCTATATATGCATCTATAGATAGCATGCATATGCATGTATGTATATGCTGTGCTAAATATATATTAGGTATCTATTTATATAAAATTAGATAAGGCATGTAATAATTATTTTTAGGTAGTTTATATCTCCATTTTCTTTCTTAGCATGGCTTACTTCTTAACTCTGAGTAGAGAGAGAGAATTGGTTGTATAGGGAAGCATCCATATTTAAATGTCATATTGTAAATCAAAGGCACAGTTAGCAGAGGAAAAAAAAGCGACATTTCACTGATAAAGAAATAAGAACCAGGCTGATGGCAAACAGCTGAAAATCAACAGTAAAAGTAAGAAAATGTTGGAGGCTTCGAGTTGAGCACTTAAGAAATACTCACAGTACTAGAATCACATACTAAGCTGAGCTGTCTTTTAAAAACAGGAATAAAAAATAATAATGCTTTTATATACAAAAGCAAGCGTTCCTTGAATAGACCAAATTAAAACTATTTCAAAGAGTTAATAAAAATGTTTTAAAAGAAAAATATATACTTCAAGGAGAAGAAAAACATCCTCAGGATGAATCTTTAGAGTAATAAAACATGACAAAAGGGAAAAAAAACTGAACATATGCCACTGCCTGTAAAAGGACCAGAAGGGACTGCACGAGATTAAAAGCATGCACCTTGCAGCGTGTCAGGTCCTTAGGAGCCTATTCTCTTAGCTTGTGTGAAGGGATACCCTTCTTTGAAGAGCAACCAAAAATGAAAACCAATGTACATAATACATAGCTCCAAACATAGATTTATAACAGATTCTTAAATTGGCATACCAGGAATTGATTCTTAGAAAGAATATCCTAAAATTATACCTTTTAAAAAAATATCTGCAGTACAATTTTTTCTACCAAATAAAATAGCGGCAGGGCAGGACTCATTCGCATTTTCAAATATTCAAATGCAATACAATGGTAATTCACTTAAATTTTCTACAGAATGAAAAGCTTCTATCACAACTCATTCTACGAATCCAGGAACTCTTGAGGCTAAAGACATAAGGAGATCAAGAAATGAAATAGAAGAAAAAAATGTCAACAAAGTTAGGTATAAACATCGAGAGAAATAACTTTAAAAGGAAACAAAAGAGGCCGCACTGTGATAACATTACACTTAATCTGGGGATGCCATGGGTTTGGCTGGCATAAAAGCTTCAGTGATGCTTCACTTTCAAATATACAGATTCAAGGAATCTAAAACTCCAAAAGACCAGCTCAGCTGTCCACACACGCTTAGCACATCCATAGAACCTGTGAATTTACTGCGAAGATTAAGCATAACTGTCTCACATGAAAAAGGTGTCAAAATTATATAAAGAGGGGTGGAGGGATGAAAAGGGGGATGGGAGGAGAACAGGAGGGAGGGGATAGAGGAAGAATGGAAGAGGCCAGCGTGGGAGTGAAGACAGAGGGGAAGAGAACATAAAGGTAGGTGCTGACAAATGGGAAAAAAAATCTACCTGTATGAAGAACAGTGATATTTAAATAACTATAGTTTGTCTTATCTTCCCTTTCCTATGTCCCACTAAAGCATTCTGAGTTTATTGAATTATATCTGTAGAAAATAGACTATCAAATATAAAGTTATTTTAGAAAGCTGTCTCTTCGTCAAGGTTTCTATTCCTGAACAAAACACAATGACCAAGAAGCAAGTTGGGGAGGAAAGGGTTTATTCAGCTTACACTTCCACATTGCTGTTCATCACCAAAGGAAGTCAAGACTGGAACTTAAGCAGGTCAGGAAGCAGGAGCTGATGCAGTGGCCTTGAAGGGAAGGGGGTGATGCTTACTGGATTGCTTCCCCTGTCTTGCTCAGGTTGCTTTCTTATAGAACCCAGGACTACCAGCCTAGGGATGGCACCACCCACAATGGGCTAGGCCCTTCCATCCTTGATCACTAATTGAGAAAATGCCTTACAGCTGGATCTCATGGAGGCATTTCCTCAAGGGAGGTTCCTTTCTCTGTGATAACTCCAGCTTGTGGCAAGTTGACACACAAAACCAGCCAGTACAGGCTATATGATGATGCACTCAGTCTTAGGTAATACAGAGGCCTTTAAATCTGTTTTATTCTGGGGCAAGGTGGGAGTTGTCAGCAACAGTACAGAGGGAAACCAAAAATCAGGACATTGTCAAGCAAAAAGGTGTGTTAGAGATGCGAGACCTCTAAAGCCCAATGGACTCAACAGTCAAATAAACAGAACTATATCTTATCTCTGCGTTTTTCTGGGGGCACAGTAGCAGCTCCAGACAATGTGGATCACCGAAATAAATTTATTTTCCATCTGCAGTCCCTTGTACATAAATCATAGAGAGTCTTTCTCATGTCATTTCATATTTCTTAATATTTTCCCTGGGCCCCTCTGCTAATTCCTGGAATCTCGCCATTCAGAGCTGGAGGCATAATCTGATTTGGCCAGTCAATACCAAGGCAACTGCCTGTGTGCTTTCTTTCCACAGCATCACTGGATGCCAGCACACAGCTTAAGAAATGGTGATGGGGGTTGGGGGGGAGGGAAGAGGTCCTGTTTCTTGCTGGGCTGATTTCACAAGACAAAGTTAGTTAACATCTGATTCCTCGCAGGTTTCTGCAAGCAAATTGTTCCAATTACCCCCAAACCAGTAAGCAAATTGTGAGGCAATTAAGAAGAGGACTCATGATTCTACCAACCTGGCCCTGCCACCATGGAGTAAGAAACGCTGTGGGAAGACAGACTAAAGAGCAAGCTGAAACGCGCCTAGTCCACCACCTAATAACAACCTATATATTAACGTGGAATTCTACATTTTCTTTAACTGAAGCACGTGTGTTTCCAATGTACTATGCTTACCTGCACATTACTATTTTAAGAGCGGGTTATTGCTTTTTATTTAAATATAAAATAAGCACATTATCTTTTCTAAGAGTTGTGTGTCTATATGTAGCCAAAG
>NW_021621692.1:4695061-4720640 GCF_004785775.1 Grammomys surdaster
AACAGACAAGCAGACTACAATAAGACATTAGGTAAAACAGACAAGCTCCTCCTGACCAGTTGTGACCACTTCTGTTCTTGACGTCTACACTCCCAAAATAAGCATTATTATAAAACCTGAAAGAGGTAAGATACAAATAGAAACCTACTGCAGTGAGTGCCCTGGAATATAGGTAGATTTACTTCTTTATCCCCACAGTCACAAGTCACTTAAATGGTAGATAATTTGTACAAATGTCTAAAGTGTTTTAGCTTTAGAAGCTGTTGAAAAGAGGCAGGTTTCGAGTTGCCACAGTTTACTAAAACTGCCGCAGTGGGTGAAATCATTCTCCTGGGTTACTTGGGTTCATCTTTCTCCATCATTTCTCTCTTCCCTTCCTAGTTTTTGCTAGCCATGCCATTTGGATGTCTCCTAAGAAAGGGTGGGGTCCATCCATGACTCCTGCTATCTTGCCATTTTTAGCAGCCTGCAACCTTTCCTGGCTACTACCATTTACAGACTTGAGCTTCTCCGTGGCGTTGCCAAATAACAAGAGTCTGGCTCATGAACTCTGAGGTAGACTCCTATGAAATGGAAACATGGCCACTCCAACATAGGAAAGCAAAGACAGGGCTTGAAATGTCAACGTGTGAAAAGTCAAGGTTAATGGAGTGCAAGGTTTTTACAAGAGCACCGCCACCCTGCAACGTCTAATTAAACCAAGTGAGGTCCAGATGGCGGGCACCTTAAAAGATGCCAATTATAGATTCAAATGTTTTTGTCTGGCCCATTTTCCTAGAAAGATTAAGTCCTGACGATGACTTGCTTCACATGTCAGACATCATTTTATCCCATTAGAGATCTGACTAATGTCTTGCATATAAATGTGTGTGTGTGTGTGTGTGTGTGTGTATGCTCATTTAATAATTCACATGCACAGACACCTTTTTAATTCAAGTTCTTGGTGGTTAATACTGGGGAAAAAAACTCAGTTGATCCCTGTTAAAAGCTAAAAAAAAAAAAATTTCCATACTTTTAGTTTCACATGTTGGCCAGGTTTGAATTTAAGCAGTCATATGGAGATACTGTTTTGGATGTCAAAACTGAAACTGGTTTTTTCCATGCTTAGTAATTTTCATGTAGAAGTAACTTATGAACAAAAGTCCAAGATGTTTTTACCAAAAGCAAACAAACAAAGGAAAACCCCAAAATTGCACGTTCTACCATGCTAACAGAAAAATTGGAATCCCTGGGAGTGAACAAGAGAAATGGTAGGTTGGAAAATCAACCAAGTAAAATAAGGTAGAAGATTTGACACTACTGGAAGCAGGGATATATGTATGCATGGAGTGCCTCAACATGCTTTCACTCTGAGAAACAGAAGGACACTAGAGATACTGAGTCATAGAAGCAGAAAATATTTACCAGGTTAGTAATCTACAGTTATGTACAGAAAGACTCCAGAACTGTCAGTAGATTATATGGTATTAAGGGGCTGGGAAGATGACTCAGCCTGTAAAGTTTATTCTTTACAAGCATGAAGACCTTAGTTCAGGTCCCCAGAATCCATATTTAAAAAATTGTATGTGCTGGTGTGTCTCTATAGCCCTAGAACTAGGGAGGTAGAGACAAGCAGATTCTAGAGCTTTCTGGGCAGCAGGCTAGACAGTAAGTGAGCTTCTGATTCAATGAGAGATTCTGTCTCAAAACAGTAAGATATGGCATCAACTTCTGGCCTCTGGCACATGGGTTCACAGGTGAACACACGTGCACACACTCATATACACATTCAATGTTGAAACACTGATTTACGGTAAGTTAAAAGAGTTCTCTAACATGAGATGCTTCAAGACTTCTGCTCTACTATACCATGAATTTCTGGAGAGGAAATGAAAATGTCGGAGGTATCATTTAACCCAAAACAAACGCACAAATGCATAAGGCACTTCCAGATATTTTTGTCTTATTTTTACTTTTTATGTTGAGTTACATGCGGGCAAGGTTATAGAGTCTAACTCTCCTGCTGGAGAAGGAACTGGGAGTTGACATCTGATAGCAGGCAGCAGGAAGAGATCTGTGAGCCACTGATCCTGGGCTTGAGCATAGAAGACCTCAAAGACCCCCCCACAGTGATGCATTTCCTCTAACAAGGTCACATCTCCTAATAGTGATGGATGAAGTGGTGGATACATATACATACTAGTGATGGAGGAAATAGATATACATATATATTTATATATGAACATATGTATACATGTATATATATTTATATATGCACATATATATATTATATATCTACATATATGTAAATTTACATATATATGTAAATATATTTACATATATATGTAGATATATAATGTATACGTATATATTTGGCATATATATATATAATATATATATACCAAAAATTGTCTTTCATGAGCAAATTCAACTTGTGTCAGAGCTTTTTACCTGTCCATAGATCAAATATAATCTGAAGTCTTAAGATTGGAGAGAAAGAAAGTTGATAAAATTAGGGGCCAATGAACCATAGGGGAGAAAATCACTTTCTCATTTATAAAATTTCAAGCCATAGAAACTCTTTAAGGTTTGAACATGAAAAACTAAACTTTTGAGACCATACTTTATTTGAAGGTAGGTACAGGAGATGAGGGGAGATCTAGCAAAAGATAGTTACCATAGAAAAGGTTTGTTCCAAAAGGAAAAAAATAAGCTTTTATTCAAGAGAGAGATACAGAAAGCTAGATTGTAAAGGAAATAGCTAGGAATATGACAACTGAGGACAAATTGAAGGGCATAAGGAAAATTTGCTTTCATGGGTTTTGCAGAACCTTGTAACTGATGCAAATACAAAGGTGTGTGTGTGTGTGTGTGTGTGTGTCTGAATTATGTAAATGTGTCTCTATGTGTGTATGTACATTTGTATACATGTGCTTGCATATGTCTATGTATATGTCTCTGTGTATATTTGTATGTTTTTAATATGTGTTTATGTATTTAAATATTTGTCTCTTTATCTCTATTACTCTGTAAATCTGTAAATATATGTCTGTGTAATATTTTCTTTCTCTGTGCGTATGTGTACACGTGTGTATACTTGTAAAGTGTATTTATGTGTATATGTGTGTGCACGCACTTTTTCTGTCTCTTTCACTTTATATGTCTATATCTCTTGTATTTCTCCCTGTGTGTCTTTGTCTCTCCATCTCTCTCTCTTCTTTCAACTCTCTCTCTCTCTCTCTCTCTCTCTCTCTCTCTCTCTCTCTCTTTCTCTCTCTCTCTCTCTGTGTGTTTGTGTTTGTGTGTGTGTGCATGTCTGTGTGTACTTAAGGTGGAGCAAAAGTAAATTTGAAAAATTAGTTAATTGTTGAAGACAATCACTAATATTACAGAGCCATAAAAGCCTGGAGGACATTTCACACTGACAATTCCAATTAATCATCAAACAGATTTTATACAGGCACCACTTCCAACTTGATTAAGCCATAACTAAATATCTAGCTATTCAGTTCTTCCTAGGATGGACTTATTATGTAGCCCAGGTTTCCTGAACTAAAGCCCATCTTCTGCCTCTCAGGAGCTGGGATTACAGTTGAAGATTTGTTTTTCATTACTTATTGGTGACATATCAGTGCCAGCATAGGAAAGAAAAGGGTATTATATCCCATGGAACTGAACTTGCAGGAATAGTTTTGCTCGGAATGGAACCCCTGTCCTCTGAAAGAGCAGCAAGCACTCTTAACCACTGAGATATCTCTCCAATACCAAATCCATAATTAAATATATCAAAACATCATATGGCAAAGGTTGTAAGATTATTATCTGTCAACAAATATAAATATGAATACAAAATTAACTCAAGAAGTTTGAAATAATTTTGTTCTAGCATAGAAGAGAATATCAGGTAAGACATTCAGTGGGAGTAGAAAAACTGAGGGGGGGGGAAAGAAAATAAATGTTTCTTCTCTGATGGATGGAGCTTTCGGGTACAATCAGCTTGGAGCGATGAATTCACAGAGAACTGATTTTCTGGCCTCTGGGAAACCCAATAGGTGTGGTTATCCAGGGTGTGAGGAGAGGGTAGCAACTGACCACATGGAAATCGGTGTTCAGAGAACCTGCATCTGGAGCGCAAAGTTTCCAGGCAGCCGACAGCTGAAAATGTCAAATGGGTTGAAAAATAAACACTGTAACAAAGAAGATTCATGTGATGAAGTCTTCAGGATGTTCCCACAGAGCAGCTTATGTGAGTAGGCACGATGAGCAGCTCCTCCACCCTCCAACATTGTCGTAGGAGTAAAAAGCAGAAGAGAAAACTTTGAGTCTTGAGCAGAGAGTCAGCAACACCCCCCCAACCTGCTGTAGCCTTACCCTGTGCTTCACACAGTTTCAATGGCATAGTCCCTGCCATGCCTTTTTCAAATGATTCAGTCTCCTTCTTTTGGTGAGGGAATTTTCCTAAACTTTGATGAAACAGTTTAAAATATCTTAGGGATATTGAAGAGGTAACCCCCTTGAGTATCATAGCACTGGGATCCAGATACGTGTAAGGTATTCACCATGCATTTACAAAAGAAATGATCATTCAGTGAGCTGATGCTCAAGGCTGCAGAGGTACAGTGCGTGTTGGTAATAAAAAGGATGCTGGTCAGACAAGGTGGTAAATCTTCAGGGATTTACTCAAAATTACAGTATGATCATAGAGAGTTTAAAAGGAAGTATTAGTCTCTTAACAGATATTTGTGGCTCACTGCTTAACAGCTTGGGATTTCTGTTGCATTTTTTGTTTTTAGTTCTTTAAAATAAATTGACGAGTGTGAGGACCAACATATACAAATTCTACCAACTTTTTTTTTTTTTTTTTTTTTTTTTTTTTTGTTTTTTCGAGACAGGGTTTCTCTGTGTAGCCCTGGCTGTCCTGGAACTCACTCTGTAGACCAGGCTAGCCTCGAACTCTCGAACTCAGAAATCCGCCTGCCTCTGCCTCCCAAGTGCTGGGATTAAAGGCGTGCGCCACCACCGCCCGGCAAATTCTACCAACTTTAATCTGGTTAGCGCCCCTACAGGCATGAGTCTCTTTCCCTACTCAGCAAAATGCCTGGCATTTTCTATCTGTTCCAGTAGCCTGTACTTTTCACCAGGCTACCAACCTTCAATGCATCTTACAGTTTTTTTTTGTTTGTTTTTTGTTGTTGTTGTTGTTGTTTTGTTTTGTTTGTCATTTTAGTTTTGTATTTAGCTGGATCATAAGCATGAGTCATATTACAAGCAGGTGTGGGGCATTCGTATCTTTCTTTTTTAATTCTCTCACTGGAGTCATGAAGACAGTAACAGTGATGTAAAAACAGCCTCATGGCATTACTTCACAATTGGATTTTAACAGCTACATCAATGACAATAGGATTTTCAAAACAGTATCCTTTTGGAGCTCAATATGGCACATGCCTGAAATCCCAAAGAGGTGGTGGGGAGAAGATATCATCAGGCCAATTGGGCTACTTGGAAGCTTAAGACTGGCTTGGAATATATAATAATAATAATAATAATAAAAACCTGTTAGAGAAACAACATATGGACACACACACACACACAAACACACACACACACAGAGACAGAGAGAGACAGAGAGAGGGAGAGAGAGAGAGAGAGAGACAGAGACAGAGAGAGACAGAGAGAGACAGAGAAAGACAGAGAGAGAGAGACAGAGAGAGAAACAGAGAGAGACGGAGAGAGAGACAGAGAGAGAAACAGAGACAGACAGAGAAAGAGACAGAGACAGAGAGAGACAGAGAGAGAGAGAAAGAGACAGAGACAGAGAGGCAGACAGTGATAGACAGAGATAGACAGAGATAGAGAAAAAGAGAGATCCTTCTCTTAGTTTGGTATATCTCAAACCCAAACCGCATAAAAAGCAGCTGTTTAGTTAGCGTAACTAACCTGGTTGTAGACTTCTGTAAGCCACATCATTATCTGCTCCCCAAATCTGTCAAAAGTGCAGTCTCTGTTCATTGACACATAGAGAAAGAACAGGAGAAAGGCTCAAATACATTCCAGGGGGAAACTCTATGGACCACAACTTGTCAAGCAATACACAATAAAAATGAAAAGCAAAACTAACTCCAAAGAGAACAGCAGGAGCTGGAGAGGCAGCTGAGTGGCTAAGAGAACTCAGTTCTTGCAGAAGACCCAGGATCCCTGCACTTTGCATGGTGCTTCATGACAATCTGTGACTCCAACTTCAGGTTTCTAACACACTCTTCTGGCCTCTGTGAGCACCATGCATACAGATGGTGCACATGCATACATACAAGCAAAACTCTCATACACATAAAACTAAGTAGATACATCTTAATGAAAGATAACAGTAAAAATATTAACATAGGAATCTGACTTGTTTATGGGAAGTAATGTATGTGTGTGTGTGTGTCTTTGTGTCTGTGTGTATGTGTGTGTGTGCTTATATTTATTGTCTTGGGGCAACTTTTGGGAATCGATTCCTCCTTGCATCATGTGGGTTCTTATGATCAGCCTTGGGTCAGGCTTGGCAACAAATGCCTTCACTTGCCAGCTTTCCATATTGATTTTGAGACACAATCTTTCACTAGCCTTGATTCTCTGTTTCAGCTAAGCTTCTTTCTAGTAATAGATCAGCCACCTCTACCTCTCTCTCCCTTGGTCTGGAAACCTGGGTCTCCACCTTTGTCACCTGACTCAAGAGCAGGCATGAGATCATTTCCTCTGGTTTGGTTCCAATGGCTGTGATAATCTTGGTGTCACGGCTTAGCGTCCCCACCTGCTTTTGAGCCCTTTCCAATTCCCTAAGCTCTTCCCATCACGTTCTTGTGTTTCAGGAACAAGAGGAAATGGTAGAATGCGATGTGCACCTGTGTGATGTGGGGACCCAACCAGCAAAACAAGAGAAGAAATAAAATAAACACCTTATTATCTTCAAGCTGGACCAGGTCCAGGGAGGTGTCGGAAAGCTTCTGTCTGCAGAAAGCCAAGCTGATGGGGCTGATAATGGTTACTGGATGTCAAAGGGGTATGAGGGAAAGCCCTTTAACAACAACCTGAAGACACCATAAGATCATATTCTTTGCAGCTTCCCTGTTTAATGGCTTTAGTTAACACTGTGTCGTCATGGCAGGTAGGTATCCATGACAATGGGAGGCAAGGAGAGGCTAAGCTCACCGTGTGTTTATAGATGGCTTCGGGACTTAAAGTCATAGAACTACATTTTTTTTCTCATCTCCCTTCATACTCAATTGGAAAGAGGGAGAATATAAGGACAGGGAATTTGAAAATATGCTTCATAGTATGTATTGATCATCTTGCTTAAGTCTTGGCATGATACTTGCACTTAAAATAAACAGTCCTTACACTTCATCCTGTACTGTTCATTTTCATGATCATTTTCTGATCTTTATAACACCCAATTCACTGGGTAGCTTTACAAAGAAATAGAAATATATAGCAAAACAGTGCTATTTTGGATATTTTAGTTTATGGTTCTACACATGATCCTTGCATGGAAAGATGGCGGAGAGATCTAGGTTAAAAGACAAAAACTGACTTGCAGGATAGGGCTATAAGTTTACAGAAATTATCATAATTTCTTTCAGTCCAGCGGAAAAAATAATTGGGGCATATGCATAAGGAAAAAAATATCTATTTTTATCACTTCTTATTGAAAATGAATACAATAGAAAATGAGATTTATATTTTAGTTCCAATCAACTGTTTGTCAATATCTTATCTAGAATAAGATAAAAAACGTGGACATTGATGCCCAGGTACCTCATGATTAGTATATATCAACCCTGAGAGCCTTTTCCTCCAGGACACAAGGAATGCCTCCATTCACTGGAGGGAGCTGAGTCTCACATGAAGCAGAACTTCTGATGTCCCTGGCAAGTCTGCTGACTGAAGAGAAAGTGTTTATTGATTCAACCTTTCCATAACCCTCTACTAAAGTAAATATGTCTGAAAGAACTAAGCCAACATCAAATTTCACTCAACTACCATGTAGCCCTCTTTACATAAAGAACTTGGCATCAGTCACTACCCTAGTTCAGGCCCCGGTAGAACAGAAGGCATGCTTTTCATATGATTCTATGTGTGGTATAACAGGCGCCCATCTCTGAAGTCCTGTTTCATGTCCTGTCTAGCCTTGCTAATATTTAACTAAAATTTGAACACAGCCTCACATAATCCTGTTTGGAAATGCCATATTCCTTGGGTCACAAGCTGATATGAGTCACTTCTCTCAGCTGATGAAGGCATCTGCATGATTTAAACATTTTTAGGATTCTCACCTTTTTATCATTTAAGTTTGTGAGAGAATTTATAGATGACTATTAAGTTTGTGTCATCTCGACTCCTGTGTCTTTCTCCTTCAGCTGCTCTCTTATCTACTCCCAAACTCTCTCAAACAACTCTTTATTATTGTCACATGCATGTGCAAACATAATACACAACTTACCGAGTTCTTTAGCATTGCTTGTATGCACATGCGTTTGGGGTTCATCACTTCAGATTGGATAACCTCTTAGGGAGCTTAATCCTGGATAAAATGAATTCTCTCTGGATCAGCAGCCCTTGAATACCTAGTCTTCACATTTAGTAGCGGAGCTTCATGAACTTTTCCCCATCCACAACATCAGGTCAAGCACTCATAATTCAGTTTTCATTTAGGTAACCATAGTGTTGAGATTTTTTTGGGTGCAGCTACCCTGTCATGTCTAGGAGATTGTGTCTGTCATCTAGTATACTGATTCTCTGGCTCCTGTCATCTTTTTACTCCATTTGTGTGTGTGTGTGTGTGTGTGTGTGTGTGTGTAATTTTCTATAAGCTTTAGGCACAGGAGTTGTGATATAGATGTATTAATCAGGATTGGAAACCTTACAGTTGTTTATTCTCCACATTTTGATCAGTTGTGGAACTCTTTAATAGTCTCCATCTGCTTCAAAATGAAACATTTCTGATTAGGAGTGGATTACCTTCTCTATGGGTACAAGGATAAGTATTTGGATTACAGTTAGATGCTACATT
The DNA here is from genome assembly GCF_004785775.1 of Grammomys surdaster. Taxonomy (NCBI): domain Eukaryota; kingdom Metazoa; phylum Chordata; class Mammalia; order Rodentia; family Muridae; genus Grammomys; species Grammomys surdaster. The sequence goes on from NW_021621692.1 coordinate 4,704,093, forward strand.
GAATTATGGAGATTGCCATAGTAGATTGTATTCGTGGTGAGATCTTCGATCTACCATGACATTTAGGATTCTAACAAAAACATATTAGAGAAATGGTGCCAAAACCATCAAGTACACCTCATCTTTGTCTGATCTTTAGTCAACAAAACTGACCAACTAAGGAAACCTAAAGATGGAGCATCCAATAGTCCAGTATAATTCTCTTCTTTACTTTAATTAAAACAAGGACTCTTTATTGGCTAAATCCAACCAAAACCCAGAGGGCATGAAAAGTGTATAATGGTGTGTATACAGATCATTCTCCCAGGGCAGAGAAAGGAGTTAGAGTAGATGTGTAGATTCAAACATCATATCCTGCACCAAGGTCCTTCAGGGTACACAGAAGGAAAACATGCTGTGTGTACTGCCTCCACAATGCCCCAGCATCTTGTATTAGGTTATGTGGAATCACCTTTCCTATTTCTGTCACATTTAGCCTGATTCGTAGTGAGTGCTCCTATTGTGTTAACACAACCCCATTTGACTACAACATTCATTCAGGTAACCGGTCAGCCATGGTGTCTCATACAGGAATTCTAAGAGTGCATGCTCATCAACGCTTTCACTTTTCATTGTTCTTAATTGTTATACCCCAGGAACTATTCTAGGTATGTAACAGTTTCAGAGGAATGTGCTTATCTTTTGAATCATAACTTTATTGTTTTCTTTGGAAGGAAGAATGCCCCCACACACATTTGTATTAATGTCTACCCTCCACTGTCCAATTTTTTTACAAAACAAATTTGAATTAAAATCTTATTGCTATTAGTTTCTTATTTTCTTGGGGGATATGTTGTGTTTCAGTGTCTTCCTGATGATGGCTTCAAAGAAAAGGAGAAATTTCATCATCAAAGGGCAAGACCTGTTAAGAAATGTTACTGTCCATGGATGTTAATGTTAGCCTGAGTATTGTTGTAGAAGTGATTGGTATGGAAAGAAATGATGACTGTCAACATCTGTAACTATTGGGAAGATGGTTTGAGTGAGTGACAGAACACTCCTCAAGAAAATTAAGGCATTAACAAAAGTAAGTTAACATTTATGAATGAAACCATCCCTAACAGAGCAAATATTTAACCTGGGAAAAAAGCAACTAGATAGACAAAGAAGACTAAGAAACACTTCTGAGTAGCCGAGGGTTTTGACAGCTTGGATATTACATATGCTGCTTGCTCAATCATTTTCTTTTGCAAAACCTGTGGTCAGCCTGGCAATGGCCCATGTGGTGGAGAGTTTGACAAAGGTCCTCCCAATAGACTCTTGTTATAAAAGACATTTCAATGACCTTTCTACACATGTATAAAAAGGAAAAGATAACCAGTTTTCTAATTTAAGAACATCTTCCAACATTGGAAACTTAGATCCTGGTAATGGAAAATCACATGGAAGGCTTTCTGCTTGGGAATATCAAAATGCAACAGCTCTTTGACCCTCTGTGCCTGTGCACTCATGCTAAGGTTTCACTGGGGATGATCCCTGTTTTCCTCATACCACCCCTGTAGCTTTCTCATTATACCTCTCAAGATCTATCTTAGACCTAATAGGTGATCCTAAATTTCAATATAGAAAAGACATCCTGGCTTAAGGTTCCAAATTCCATATTGTATTTCAGTCACAAACTTAGTATAGCAAATGTTGTCCCCTTGTACAAACTGTTCTCAAATAAGTATCATCTTTGCCCTATGAGTGTCTTTCAGCTATGCCCAGAGACATCTGTGGCTGTCATAAAGCCACATAAGTAGCCTGTTGCTATCTCTTGACTGGAGACCAGGGGATGCTACTAAGTATTTGTATTTACAGCACAGTCTCCCAAAAACCCTGAATGACCTGATTCAAGTATTTAATAGTTCTAAGGTTGAAAAATAGTACATTTGTGATAAATTTGAAAAAACAAGCTTACAATGATCCTAGCTATATAGCTTAATGCATACAGCAGCAGCACTGTTCCAAGAATGATGATGCATTCTTTGATCACTGTTCCATCATTTTCATAGGACTTTGGTAACCTTCAGATTTTTTAAAAGACCTTGAATCTATCTATCTATCTATCTATCTATCTATCTATCTATCTATCTATCTATCTATCTATCAAACACTGGTTCCAGGTAAATCAGAATGTTCCAGAAAGGAGATGAAATATTCCTGACATTGAATGGACACCACCAAGAGACTTAAAGCACAGGGTGTTTGATTTTTAAGTATATACTCTTCAAAAGACAATCGAGCAAATCTGATAGTGATCTGGGAGGAAATAGATTCTGTTGCAATAGTCTCAGGTTGTACTGAACGGAAGTTGTAGCCCATGATAGAATGGTTATACTTTCATACTGCAAAGACCATGACATCAAGAACAGGACAAGAATACTATCACCTCCAAGGTCAAGTTCGCAACTTTGGCTTGAACTGTCGATGTTTATTTACTATCTACAGCAATTTATGGATAAAACTAGATCAGTGGTTGATAGAAAGTCTGTATGATTGAAGATGATGTCACAGGAACCGTTTTGGTCTGTTGTCTCTTCTTTTTTGGCTACCTTCATACTGAATTCAGGTTTGCTTTCCCTCCTTTATCTGAAGTGGGCTGAGCTACTTAGATTTTTATTGTAAATGTAGCAGAACCTAGAGTTACCAGGCAAGAGGAAACCTCAGTTGAGAAACCGTGTAGTCAGTACTGGCCTGTAGCCATGTCTATAACACATTGTCTTGATATGGAAGAGCCAAGGCCACTGTGGGGGACACCATCCCTATGCTGGTGAATCTAGGCTGTATAAGAAAGCTAGCTGAGCATAGGCCAGCATGTGTATGAGTAAGCAGCATTCCTTCACTATTATTACTTCAGTTGTTTCCTGCTTGAATCCCAATCCCCTCAATTGGATTATGACCCGAAAGTATAAACTACAATATACCTTTTCCTCCCTTGAGTTGTTTGGGCCTTGGGGTTTATTACAGAGATAGAATCGAGCTAGAATATGGGGTGATTTCAGAACAATGCCTACATTTGTTAATTCAACTTATGAGTCTCCAAACAAAAGCATTTACAACCCAGTGAGGACAAGAGCTTCTTGGATGCTATAAGTTACACAAGACTGAGTTCCTGACTTTTCTCTCTCCTTTTACATGTCCACACATAAATAACATCTATCCTAATTATCATTACAGAGCATGCTCAGGCATGTGTGCGTGCATATGAACACACATACACACATACACACACAGTTGGCTTTTCCACGTTGAAATTTTCTTGGGTGAGAACCATACTTGACTAATTAGACCTCATGCAGGCAACTCCTGAAACAAAAATTTCCAAAGTAAACATTTGAAATCTCAGCATGGCCAGTGTCTGGTTGAAGCTGTCTTGAGAATCACGGACTAAGCAGCAACCTTGGTGGGGGGCAAAGAAAGTGATTATTCCTAGGCAAGGCCTTTAAATCGGGAGAGAATTAAGTCAGCTTTGTAATAAATCACTGTTGACACCCTCTCTGAAGACTTCATGCTCCCCAAAGCCAAGGGGAATTTTTACGTGGCCAGGGAGGAAACTCTACAAATGTTGGCTATTACTCGCATGCACAACCTTCCTATGGAAGGTTTGGAAGGGTTTTCTATGAGGTCTAAAAGAAATTCAACAGAGACTATCTCCCCTACTAAGATAAACAAGGATTGATTAATAATGTATTATTATATTTTGCAATTGGGACTTTGGAAAATATGTACCAGCAGGAGGTTGTGTCTTCACCTCTCTTGCCTTGCGTTTATGTGCTAATCTCTTCCTCAAACTTAACAATGAAATGACCAAGCTGCATGGAATGTTTGGACACAGCTTCCCCCCGCTTTCATGACTGAAATGAGACAAATACATTTTCCTTCATATTTTCAAGTAAGAATTACCGTAAAAGTTTTGATGAAGTTGAATATAGTATTTTTTATTTCCATGCCAAGATTAAATATATGTATTAAAAGGTCATTCTGGATAAATATGTTACATCATTTTATATGACATATATTTATGTATTATAAATATACATTGATATACCTCCCCACTGTTGTGATATATTATGATATATTCTATGACTCTTAAATAAAGAATAAATGGCAGTAACATTGTGAATTTAGTCCAGTAAGTAAGTAAGTAGTAAAATTAATTAGTAGGCTTCAAAAATATAATGGTAGACTAGTTCAATGCAGGGATTATGTGGTTCGTAGAGTAGAAATTATTATTTTCTCTTGCCACATACTGTGGCATTTTGGCGAACCATCTCGGTATGATGCATTTCTAAGTCAATAGACTCCTATTAATAATCATTCAGTAATTTTAACTTAGGCTTCATGGTTTTGTAACCACATCAATTAGATTGTCCCTTAAGGAAGAAAATCACTATGTTCAAGTATCATGTGCACATATCTACCAAAGGACTTTGGCTTATGAAATGAATGTTTTACTGATAAAAAGACAATATATATTTAATTTCATAATATTCTCCACAGTAAGTGGGATATATATATATATATATATATATTCATTTATTAGAATTATATTATTATTTTTTCTTGGAGTATCTGAGAAGAATATACATGACACACATATAATATAACTTGCCAAAGACTAAATGTATGCTATATGCATTAAGTGCTGGCTTGTACTGATGATAGAATGCAGTGTGGTTGTACTGTCCCACCTGAGGCTTTGTGTGTGATTTGCTTAGGTGATAATTTCCTGTGATATTTTCTGTGAGGTTGTGGCTTTGTGTGTGTGAACGCATGTGTGCATGTGTGTGTATGTATGTGTTGGTATGTATATGTGTATACGTGTGTGTATGTCAGTATGTGAGTGTTGATGTGTTTATATCAGTTTATGTGTCAGTATGTATGTATAAATGTGTGTGTGTGTGTGTGTGTAAGCTATTTCCCTTTGTCTCTGAAGAAAAGAATCGTACATAGTCAATGTAGCCTGTAAAACCAGTTCTCCCTCAAGCCATTGGCACTATTTACCAATCAATCATTCTTTGCACTTGAGAATTTACTTCTTGAAAACTCTTTTGAAATGAACCTATTTTTGTTCCCGCACTTCACATACAGGAACTGCAACAGGAGAATTACCGCATGCAATATTGTAGTGTATGTTTTGTGTAAAGTAACCAAGAGCCCCGTTTCTTAGTGTGTCCATTTGTGTGAGGTATCGACATGTGTGTCCCTGAGCAAGTAGCAGTCAGAAGTCAAGGTCATGTGTCTTACTCATCAGTCAATTTTACTTGTTTGAGAACATCTCATTGAGCCTACAGTGAGCCAGGTAGACACAGGGAATGTCCAGTGATCCCCAAAGATCTTCCAGTCTGCTTCCTGAAGGCCAGGATCATAGGCACTTACACAGTTTCTGGATTTCATGTAGATTCTGAAAAACAAACGCAGGTCCTCCTGTTTGAGTGACAATAACTTCATTCACTAAACTGTTTTCAGTCCCCAAGGCAGGAATTCTTGACGATGGTTGTTCAGTTCTGAAAAGTACAGGTCACATAAATACTATAATAACTACTAGTTACCTATAAGTACTAATATTACTTACATGTTCTATCATGCCATAGTAAAAATCACAGTTGAATCTTACTGACGTAACAACTCTACAGGCAATTCTAGGCTTATCTTAGTGATCCTAAAAACTCCGTGTAGTATTCATTAGTAATGACTCCTGCCTCTATACTTCTCTCAAATGCTATTTATTTTGTCTTTAACCAGCTTTTCTCAAACTATCTTAAAATAGATGTTAACTGACAAGAAACTTATTAAGGTAATATCTTAACTCAAAATGAAAAAATTAATAGCATTTTAATGGGTTCATGTATCACCATCATTTTCCTGTTTTTTTCTGTGAAGTTCTAAAAGTTTAAAGCCAAGTTGCCATTTTTTTGTTGTATTGTTAAGCTCTTCTCCCTGGCTCCAGACTTTTGCTTCTTCAGTGAACACAGCTTCAGACAATTATAACAGGCCGATTATCCAATCTCAAGAAGGCCAGAAGAAAACAAGGGAGATTGATGAGGAAGTATTCTAGAATTCAGTGTAATTAAACAATTAACTAATAATAGCCTATATCCTGATGGCCATGCAATGATAGAGATATAAATAAACACCAGGAATTCACAGCAGCACACAAGTCTTTGTAAAATACATGTAAACAATCTAAAACATTTCTGGATTGTTCTTCTACAAATACACAGATAATACAATATTTAAATGAGTGTTAGCTGAGGCTTGCAAAAATATCCATTAAGCCTCATCTCAGAAAGGGCATACTTTCTGAAAGATCAGTAAGTATTTAGCAGTTTTTAAAACAAAGATAGAAAATAAGTTAATAATTTGCCCAAATATTAAAGCATACCCATTAGCCCCTAGCAATTGACATTAATAAAATGGAAAGAACCTTGGTTCCTTTTTCACTGATGTTAAGATTAAAAACTATAGCTCTGTACCAGGGTTATTACTATGATAAAACTTTATTTTTCTATGATAAATATAAGAAGTGAAGAGCTTCCCAGGTGTGATGGTTAATAATCATCATCAACTTAACCCTATCACCATGGAAACACACCTCTTGCCGCATCTAATGACAGTTTTAACAGAAGTTTCACTGAGGTGAAAAAGACTTACCTTGAGTGTGGGTGGCTTATTATCTCATGAGCTGGTGTCCTGGGCTAAGCAAGGAGAAGAAAGCCTCGTGAGCACCAGAATTCATCTCTGTTTCAAAACTCTATGTGCTGCCTTGGGCTCTGGTACTCATGACTTTGTCACTATGATCAAATGTACTCTCAATTTGTGAACCACAATAAATCATCCATTCTCTAATGTGCTGTGGTCAAGTATCTCATCAGAGCCATTGACAAAGAGAATTGGTACCAAGGATTTGGGCTGTTGCTGTGATTAGCTCTGACCTTGTTGTTTATGGGGGAATGTTGAAGAGTTTGAAACTGTGAGACAGAAAGCTGTAGCATGCAAGCAATAGGGATAAATAAGTCACAATTCATTCAGTAGGATATGGAAGATAATGATGCCACAAGGAATCTGAACAGTGGAAGACTGTCTCATGAGGTTTCAGGAAAGAAGATGGAATCTTCAGGAACTGGGCTAGCTAGTGGTTAATCATTTTATAGTCTGGCTTTATCCTGACCTTCTACTGAAAACTTGGAAGAGTATGAATTCAAAAGAAATACACTAATTTCTTCAGTGGAAGAAATTGCAAAGGAAGAGTGACATTCTGGCTTTCTCTCATTTGTCTTATTCAGATATACAGTAAAAGAAAGATGAATGATATTCAACAGGTGCAGTTTGGTAGAGGCAAGAAGGAAGTTTGGATAGCAACTATGTTTGCTAAAGGGATTTGTACAACTAAGGAGAAAACTAATTCTCAGCACTAGGACAATAGTTAAATTATCCTGAGAGCAAGATACCATATACCAACTCCCAACCCCTACCACCAAATTCTCCAAATTGAGAGACTGCACATTTCCTTTTTGGAAGGGGAAAGCAAAAATAATGGCTGCACCTAGGGAAGTATTTTCCTGAGATCAGCCTTGAAAGTACATTGAAGTCATTGAGTCTGTGGACTAGGGAGGAGTGACAGGCTACATCTCAATATAGCAGCAAGAACTGGCAGTCCAGTCCACATCATACTGCATCTACAGAGATGAAAGAGGCAAGAACTAGGGAGGATGGGGGGATGAAATGAAGGTTCTAAAGGGCTGGTGAGGCCAGACATGTGGTGGCACTGGATTCCCTATCAAGAGGCTTTGAAGCTTTGAGAAGTGGAGCCCATACAACAGTGGAAATCCCAGGAAACTGATGTTATCAGGTTCTTGATGATGCTCACCAAATTAAGCAGTGGACATAGAGGAAACTTGCCCCCTAACACCCCAAAAGACCTGTTTATGTGTACGTCAGGTGGGAGAGATGGAGGTGTAGAACTGCTCAAGGCTACAGTAGCACAAATAATTCCATGATGAAATCTGGATACACACATATGTATGTATGTATGTATGTAGATCTGTATGTATACACATACATTCACAAAACATGCTTTCAATGCATGAAAATAAATCCACATGAAAGTTGCATCCAATATTGTAACAATAATTTACTCAATCTCCAATTCTCTTCCTCCTTCAACGCAATAAACATACTTACTCTCCCTGATGAAGGCACATAGGGTCATCTCAAGACAGGAGAGAGAAAAGGATTGAATTCATTTTAGGGTTCCATTTCAAATTATTATGGAATCCAAATACAATTCACTGAAAGAGATAAATCTCATCTTCTCAGGAATGATAGCTTTTAGCTGATTCTCTTCTTTTGATAGGATCAAGTTTTACTTTATTTAATGAACCTTGATAATAGTGGTTTATAATTTCTACATTTCTACTTACTCTGAAATACAATATCACTAAACCGTAATAATGCATAGACACAACTGTCACCAGACTTGGATGCTACAGTGCAAACCTGTTATGCAAGATACACTCACAGGTGTAATAGTGGCAAGTCTATTTATGTAGGTAAGCAACCATGCTATTGATTATATTTGAGTCCTGCTACACAGGAGCAAATCCACGTCCAGTCCTGTAATATGGTCAAAACTCATGCCCAGGGAGGTAAGATCCTAGGGGAAGACCTATTGATATATTGGTTTGCTAAATAGGCATGTTGTCAGGGTGCCTTCTAAAAATTTTTATTTATGCTCTCATATTTGTGCTTCTTCCAACCTTGTTCAGATAAGCTTCTTATTGTACTGGTTATCAGCTAATGCAGAGATGCCTTACTGTTGAAACTGCTGAGAATAAGCAACTTAAGTGTTTAGTGGTACATGGGACATCCATATCACACTCCTCTCAGGCTCAGGAAACATCACAGGAGCAGGTGAAGAATGAAGTAGGGTACAGAAGTCACAAAGGAGGCCGATGAAATGTTGTCTTCCGAACATGACAGGAAGGGTACACACATTTACGCAAAGCAGCTGTGGTTGCCTGTGCAAGACCTGTACAAGATCAAGCCAGTCAAATTTCCAACATAAATGGAGAAGGGCTCTTGGGATCCCACCTCTAACAGAAACAATTGGCAGTTGTCTGCTGGTGACTGGAAAGTTGCTTTTTCTTTAGCCGTGTGACTCCTGGTAGGTTTCCGATGCTTTGGTGGATGACTTAACACTTGTATATATGAGCAGCATGAATTGGACTCAGTGAGTTAATGAAGAAATATGTAAATAATAAAAAGAGGTTGAGAGAAAGGACATGGTTGAGGATCCTGAGGTGTTATAGGCAGCAGAACGGTATGTACGATCAGAGTGCATTATGTACAAGTTTGAAGTTTCCAAACAACAAATAAATAAAAGTCTTGAAAATATGAGAGATATCTGTCTGTCATTATATTATACAAATAACATATTAACAGTTATACAAATGCTATCAGAGCAGAGTTACTTGGACTTGTTCTCTGCGAGGCCTTGTAAATGCATGTGAGCTCTTTAAACATTCAAACCCCAAGTCAGAAATTACTTCCACAAGCAAAGTTCTCTTTTTAAAGTGCTTTCTGGTCTGGGCCATTTGCTAAGTCGTATTCCTGAATTCTCCATGGCACGTCTTTTTCTTCCCACAGTCATGGCCCTTTATTTCTGACCATACTGTATTTTATATTCATCTCTTAGTATTCTGGTTCATATGAAGGGGTGCTATTTATTTATTACAAGATCTCACATTTGTTTTATCCATCATAAGCCAATGTTGCTATAAATTGGGCCCTTGAGATGTAATACCATCTTTAAAATGCTGCCACAAAGACAGAAAACTGAGAATCCAACAGGCTTAAAAAGAGCCGAGGTGCATAGCCTAGGGTTTCCAACTTCATATTTCTTGCATACAGCTATGCGAATGGCTTGGGTCCACAATCCAAGTTTTAAATGTCTAAAAATAAAATCATATTGAACCACAGGGGGCCATGTGCAAAGCATCACAGTGCTCGCCCATAACTCTTAGCCAGAGCTAGCCATAAAATGCCACAAAACGATCTGTCTCTGTCTTTATCTGTTCTTCGTTTTACACTCCTCTACAACTTACAAAACGCTGGCGGTATTTGGAAGGCTGATGGCTTGGTTAGTGTTTGACGCTGGCGCACTATCCTAAAATTACTATCTTAAGCAAAATAATCAATGGTAGAAAACAATCAATGGTATGCGAACCAGAGTCAAGAAGTGGCTGACAGTGTATCACAATAGTGGCCGTACTATTAAAACATGTGAGCATCTCAGTTGCACCCCTGTTTTATGAAGAGGGGGATAATCAGGAATTTGCAGCCACATGACTTTCTCAGGAACTCAGCACAGCAACAAAAAGAAGCTGGCTTATTTATGCTTCTTGCTGAGCATGTTTGTATGCCTGATGCACTGAATACGACATACTTCAAGATCATTCTTAAACCCTGATCGCCAGACAGTCACCTAAAGGCTTACATAACAATTCTACAGACATAAATGAGCATGATCACACTTTCATAACACTCACTTATTAAAGTGTTAAATCTCAGGTGTTCACTCCCGTCCGTGTGACTTCAGACAAGGGATATATAGTTTAATATTGCAGACCACAAAGGTGTTTCCCCCTGAAAACATGAGGCTGTGGAGCAAACTGAGTCAGTAAAGTACTTCTCACATTCCAGGATGACCCCATGTTTGGTCTTCAGAGCTAGTGTGAGGAATCTGGGTATGATGGAGTTCTAGCCCTGAGGAGAGGTGCATCTCCGCTGATAGCTGGCAAGTCTGTCTAGAAAAATAAAATCAGTGGCCATCAAACCAATGGTCTCAAAAACAAGATAGAACGACACCTGTGAACTCTCATCTCTACGTGCATGCCCCTGCACACAATCAACACATGTGCAAAAATGCAAACTATACTTATACATATATTTACACATACACACACACAGAGGGAGAATATATACTTAGAGATGCTAAAAAAATATTTATCGCTATACTTAAAGCTCCCAAGTCATACAGCCGAATCTCAAAGCCTTGAGGTGAACTGATACCAGACAACATTCAGAGGTCTCGCATTAAAGAATTTATTGATACAATCTGGAAGGAAGCTTTGGATACTTTTAGGCAGTTCCACATAGTGGACAAGAAACTCTGGAGTGGAAACTCGCAGTTATCACCACCATAACATCCTAAAAATGTTTTATGCAGCCTCTTCATCAGGCAGCTTCTATCTGCTTTGTTTCTATGATGTCGGCCAACTAGTCTTTCTGTCTTAAGGTAACTTTAGAGTCTTTTCCAGAGTTAACAGTGTCCAACAATGCAGCAACAGACATCGCCACTGGGGAGCTAATGATTCTATGACATAGCTCTCACTCAGGCTCTGAGCTGTCCACACCAAAACACAGCTGGGGACGTGCATTCTCAGCCCACGCATGCTCCGTGTGCAGGAGCTGTCAAAACGCCATCCACCTGGCACCGTCTCTGTTTACCACAGAGCCTTGACTTCATGAGTTAGGGCGCATTCTGTTTAGGTTGCACAAGCCAAGGTCATTATTGCCTAAAGCAGGAACCCACAAATTGCTGTTTCGGGGGTGGCCTGACTGGCTCTGTTCACAGAAAGGGACTGTGAGAATGGGCTCTGGCTCCTCTCGGATGTGGCGAAGCAAACACGGTTCCTTGACTGAACATAGAAAAGAAACCCTGTGAGGAGTCTAATGGAGCAAGACTCCTGTCTGCCATTCTCCTCAGAGGTTGTGTGTTTTAATAAGCTTGCACACTCCAACTCATACCTCACTGCAGCTTTATTAAGGTTGCTTAGAGACAACTCGTTAGCCAGAATTGGGAGATGATATTCTTTGTTACTGGTGGCATCAAGCAGCTTGCGTCACTCCTTAAGGCAACAGAAACATGCTTGCTTCCTTTCACCTGTGAATAAGGAAGTGTTTATATATTTACTCCTCATTGTTAAGAGAGATTTAGGTTTAAGGACACTTGGTTAATTTGACAAGTATCTTTTTGTAGATTTTCACAGATATATATTTATATATAATATATATTAATCTTTTGAGTTGGACATCTTTAAAAAGTGTTATTTATTTTTAATTTCTGTATAGGAGTGTTTCGCCTACATACAGTCGTGTGCACCACAAGAGTGCAGTACCCACCTTGGTCAGAAGGGGGAGTTAGATCCCCTGAAACTAGAATTCTGGCTTATGAGCCACCAAATAAATGGGTGCTAGGAATCCTACTAGGAAGAATTTTGCAGAAGGAATTTTGATTATTATGTGACTCCAAATGATTTTAGCTATTAAATATTTAGAGATTAAAAAAAAACCATGTTGAGTATTTATTTGTCCCAGAAAGGTTACTAAGTTGTACAAAAAGATCAAAGTGGATACTGCAGGGTCACGAGAGAATATGAAGAGTAAAATTCAGTAATGATGACCTTACTTAATATGACACAAAGTAAATTAAAGGTGGCATGTAAATCCAAGGGAAACCAAATATACAAGGACAAGTGAGAAGAATCAGTCACACATTAGAAGCTAATGCATGACTAGAGAACACGGCTCAGTCAATAAAGTCCTTGGTTAAGGAACATGAGGATCTGAATTAAACTCCCAACACCTACCTAAAAAGATCAGAGGGGCAGAACATAGCAATAGTCACAGTTCTGGGAACACTGAGGCCGGAACCTCTCTGGGGCTCACTGACCTTATAGATGAACCAAATTTAGATCATAGTGTCTACATTCCCTGACTCACAGATACCAGTACTTCCAGCACCAGCTTATCTGGTACCTTCTTTCAGTCTTTGTTGACACTATACTTGCACGTGTGCGTGTGTACACACAATTACACACACACGTGCATACACTTTTTAGAAAATACGTTTTTGCACTTCTATTTCTATTCATTTTTATTGATCCACTTCTATATTATCTTGATATATTATTAGTTACTATATATAGTAGTTACTATATATAATTAATTACACACTTTAATTACTTGTTTCCTTTTATCTCTTCAAAAGAATATAAGCACCATGACTACAAAACTTGCTCTACTGTTCATTGCCAACATATAGAAGAATGTATAGGGAAGAATAAATGATAGGTAAATACTTATTAAGTACTGTTGGCATATGCCTATAATCTCACTATATTGGAGACAGATAGAGACAGGAAGATGACTAATTCAAGATCTGCCTGACGTTCCCTAGAGCTGGGAGTGTAGCTTAACAATAGAATTTTGAGGTAGTCTGAGCAAGGTTATGGGTTTGTTCCTCATCATTGGAAATATAAATGAGTGTGTGTGTGTGTGAATATGTGTGTATTCAGTGATTCCAAACATCTACATGCCGATCACTTTATCTTTCAACAAAAATCTCTCTTTAAACGGTATTATTATTTAATTATTTAATTATTTAATTGTGTGCATTTGTTTGTGGGTAAGTTTGCATAAATAAAGGCTCCTAAAGAGTCCATAGGAAAGACGGGTTAGGATCCCATGGAGCTAGAGTTGTGATGATTGGTACTGGGACCTGAACTTGGGTCCTCTGGATGAGCAGCAAACATTCTTAACTGATGATCCATTTCAGCAGCCCTCAACAAGAATTTCTTAAGGACTTCAGATACTCTTTTTAATCATTCAATAATGGGAATTTTAAAAAAACTCAATATTAACATTAAAAAACCTGACATATGATTCAAATCACGATTCTTTCTCCCTAGTTTTCCTGCCATTTTTAGTGAAAAGAAACCTTCTGGTTTGGACCACCCACTGTTTCGTGAAGTTGCCATGTCCCTTTGCACCTATTAGGGAAACTACCATCCTAGTTGGCTGGGATGGATGGGTTTCCTGGCACAAAGGCCTTCCAAAATTAAAACAAAAAATTCCAGGCCACTGGGTTTGAGTGTTCTTTTCCCGCCTAGGCACCTGACTGGCCTTCTTCCTCGAGAAGTCCTCCATCTCCTTTTCAAGGGCAATGGACCCTGTTTTCTGTGATACCCAACTGATACCACAGGTGTAGTAGTAAATATTTAATTTTAGATTAGAGGTTTCTACCCTGCCTTTATTCATTCAGTTACCAGGGAAAAAAAAAGACACATAACTTTTATATTTCTAACAAGCCTTAATTAGCATGAAAGCTGGGCAGATATCAACCAACCATGCTATTATGTCTACATCCCTATCAATAACCCCAAGTTCTAATTTGCTATGTTCAATTTGGGTTGCACTTAACTCCAATTGGCCAGCCCCTCATGACCATGTTTTCATAACTCATGTATCCTATGTGTCGCTCCTCTCTCCATCTTCCTCCTTCTCCTTGTGGTTTCTCCTCAGACCTCAAACCCAGGAACCCAAACTCTGCCTATCCCTCTTCTGCCCAGCTATAGGCTGTAAGCATATAGCTTACATATGGAGAGTTTGGAGGTGGGTAATTAATTAGCACCACTAGTATACCTGCAGATTCTCTCCTCCCTGAGGACAACCAAGCCTTGAGAGCCAGTATTTAGCATTACAATACATTGCAAATGACCAATCCTTAACACACAGTTCCTTACATCTATTTGTTCACAAGAGGCATTTCCTAATATAGTAACCATCCCAGCATATTATTTTGTCAAATACTGTTACATTCTTATAATATATGTAATTCATAGATATATTCTATTTCTTCAATGGAATTTATTCCTCAGAAGCAGAAACTCCCAACACCATGCTTTTCACCTCTGCTGAGTTTGCCCTCCACCACTGCAAAACTATACATGAATATATACTTGTTCAATAATATGCGATACAAGTGCTATTATTGAGTGATTGTGTGTGTGTTACCTTTGGAAATATCATTATTTTATGTCTATCAAAATATTTAAGCTAAGAAGTTGGCTCAGTAGAGAAAACACTGCTGTGGAACTGAGGACCTGACTTTGGAGGCCCTGCATCCAGGTAAATGCCAGATTATTATGGCAGTTCACTTATAATTCCAGCCTGGAAGGCAGAGACTAGGGATTCACAGAGCAACTGGTTAGTGTGATACCAGGCAGAGAGCCTCAGGGTTTAGTTGAAAGACCCTGCCTCATTGAAAAAGGTAAAAGAGTGGTCAATTATGAATCCTGACCTTAACCTGAGGATTCCACATGGAAATTCGCCCATGGTCACACATGAACTCACACACACATACACACACACACACATACACACACAGAGAGAGAGAGAGAGAGAGAGAAAGAGAGAGAGAGAGAGAGAGAGAGAGAGAGAGAGAGAGAGAGACCAATAAAATTGCTATCTGATAGCCTGCTCTAAGAAAGTGTAAACAGACTCTTAAAACATAGGATAGGTACCTTAATCAGACTTCCAATAAGGAACTGTTTTAGCCTGAAATAAAACAAACAAACAAAAACACAGAATCAGACCCACTTTGAACACAGACTGGATGCTGACTCTCTTGTTATATTCTGAATCTCACAACTGGGTCCATGAAGTATCCCCCGAATAAAGCCCACCTTGCCATCTAAACAATACCAAAATATGTAGTGAGAAAGAGAATATATATGCTAAGATGGTTTGATAGCATATAATACAGATATAATACAGTGTGTTCTGTTGCCTGGCAGTGCCTCTATGACTGAATAAAGTTTTCACTTCTCTGGTTATTTTGGGACTAAGGAGATGCCGTCCAATAACTGGTGTAATAGGAAAATTGACACAGCAGTTTTACTGGCTTAGAAATGAGAGGAAATTCACATGTCGCCTGCCAGAAAAGTAACTGACCTTAGTTGGTGCTATTAGCCTTGCAATTTTTAGGAGTATTTAAATGTAAAACAAAATCATGGGCTTCACTCCCACCTCAATGTTTAGAGACTGCTGCAATAGGCAAACATTCAAAGTGTTCTTTATCCAAACCCGGTGGGTATGTTTCTTGTTCAAGCTCCATCTATAACAAAAAGATTTTCATTCAGTGAGCAGTGATCCCTGATTTAGCATGGCAAACACAGCCTGGTGCACTCCGGGCTCTGACACAGAGACCTCTACGCAGGAGCAAGGCTTAGCCCGACAAGATAATCACTATGGAAAAACAACTTACAAATCACACTCACCACCAAAATTGAGGTTTGCTTTCCTAGCTGGCTTGTTGTGGAAGGCCTGGAACAATATGAGGGATTGTTAATAGAGGTTTAGAGTTACTATCTTATGCCTCTGCTCTTAACACCCAGAGTGTGCACAGAATCAACATTTGAAGGATGCTGGGATTAATCCTTTCCCTACTTGCAATATCTTAAAGGACCGTATTGCATTTCAGTGAATGTAAACCTTCAGTAATGGAGGCTTGAATCCAGGTTTTATCTCCATCTGGGAGATGTGTTTTACCCAAAAATATATTGGGAAACTGTAAAGGAAATGCCTCCCCAGTGGAGTGAAATAATAGATCTCTCTCTCTCTCTCTCTCTCTCTCTCTCTCTCTCTCTCTCTCTCTCTCTCTGTGTGTGTGTGTGTGTGTGT
>NW_021621692.1:4720650-4724922 GCF_004785775.1 Grammomys surdaster
CTTTCTCTGTCTTTCTGTCTCTCTGTCTCCCCACCCTCTCTGTCTCTATCTCTCTCTGTATGTGTGTCTGTCTCTCTGTCTCTCTCTCTCTATGTCTCTTTGTCTCTCTCCCCTCCCCCCACTTCATAAGTTATATCACAGTTCCTCTTGTCCATGTAAAATGTGGGCACTTCACATCATGATCTTAGGCTATCTTCCATCCCAACCTACATCTACTGTGCTCATGAATGCCAGCATGCACAATACTAAGACTCTGTGCTTGCCACTTCATTACTTTGAGATCCCTGGTGTCTCCTGCAGAACCCATGTGTGTTTTTCCTGAGGAATTAACACATTCAAAGCATTTTCCCATTTCCTCCTGCCATGTCAAGCCCTTAAGAGAAACAGGTTAAAGAGAAAAGTTCATTTCAGAGGTTTAGATCATGGTTGTTTGGCTTTAATGGCTATGCAGAAACTCCTCAGTAAAAGCCCAGGGCTGAAGAAGGCTGCTTACTCTGTGACAATCTTGAAGCAGAGGATGACAAGAAGGAACAAGAATGGGAGACTTCTTCAAAGATAGACTCATAAGGACCTACTTCTTCCAAACAGAGCATAAATCTTATCATTACCAAGTTATGACTCCATCCAAGGATTCAACTGTCAGATAGGCCAGAGGCCTCGTAACCTAGTGCCTCTCAACAGTAGGGACAGGTAGGGACCAAGCCTTCAGCACATGAGCCTTTGGGGGAGGGGGCTGTTTGATATCTAAATAAGATTACAAAATAATAATCATTACGATCTATTTATTTAAGGCTCACTCTTTCCTCAGAAATCTTAAGTTCTCTACAAAAAGTATTCTCAATAGCAAACGGAATGTTTCACTGTGGATACTCTTAAAACATTTGCGTGAATGGGAAAGGGGGCTTTTGAAATATGAATTGCTTAAAGTTGGAAGAGAGGATTCTAATCGGGCCTTTCACTCTGTGGGACAGTTATCCTCACAGTCATTTTGGCTCTTGGGTTGTCAGTGGGCATCATTTGGTTTCAAAAACTGCATAGCAGAGATCAGAATTACTGAAAGAGAGGTTTTGACTCAAATGGCCGGAATGTCTTATGGGGATTACTCAAATCTCAGGTTTTTAAAAGTCTCATCCTTTGGATAAAGACTGCAAGATGGGAGGGGGTCCTCTCTGCTTTAGTATAAAGGCCCTTCACTTGTACAAGGTCAATCTAGGAGATAACATTACTGGAAGAGAAATCAAGTTGCAGATAGTGAATAATAAAGATCTTCAGATAGTCATTATATTGCTAAAGGCAAAAATAATGTGAGAAACAGAGACAAGATATATTCTAAGTTACAAAGGCAGGTATCTTCTAAACCCCAACAGCAAACTGAGACATGATGTCATTCTTTCACCCAGAAAAACATTATCATAATCTGACTCTCAGATTCTTTTCTTTCAACCAAAGATGTTTCAAAAATCTCTCACTGAATGATATCCTGCCATTTTTATTTACTTAACTATCTATTTATTTAGTGTGTGGTGTCGGTATGTGTGTTCAGGAATCTATGCAGATGTGTAGATGCCAACAGAGGATATTGGTTGACCTCTTCTATTGATAAAAACTTTATTTATTTTATACAGCCTTCTCTAACTAAACCTGAAGCTAAGTAGACAGCCAGTAACACCCAGTGATCCTCCTGCCTCCACCACTCCTTGTTTGGAGTTTCAGGTGAGCACAGAGCCATAGACAGCTTTTTTTATATAGGGGCTCACATTTCATGAGTCGTTTGTCATTTCAGCCCTTACATTCTATTTTGATGAAACAGTACAGGAATATTACATGTACACCTTGCATGAAAGTTCTCAACTGTTACTGATGACGGTTGTTAGAAAATTTCAATCTAAAATTCGCCTTTCTTCAAATTTACTGCATAATATTTTTAATCTTGTATAAAACACCCAGGAATTAAATGTCTGATTATCTGGATACAATTAGCTGATTACCTCCTACTTCATTCTGCCAACCCACAAGAGGGAGAGATCTACGCATGAACAAGGGGTTCCCAGCAGCAGCCACAGATAAGCTTGTCCAAATGTCAGCACCAGTGCTCTTCCTAAGGATTAGGCTTTATGCCTAATTCAGATGATCATGGCCTCTATAGGCCTGCATGCCTGGGTAACAGATACCACTCAGAACAGAAGAATAACTAACAAAGGGATCAACACACAGATTGGCTAATGGTTTAGGGCATTGATTTAGCAGAAATAAATATTCCAAATATTTTTAAGTGTGTAGTTTACTGTGTGTAGCTTAGTACACAGCAATCAACACTTAGGAGGCTGAGGCAGAGGTATTGCCATGAGTTCAAGGGCAATCTGGACAGCAGAGTGAGTACTGGGGAGAAGTATGTATCCTGTTTCAAAATCAAATAAAAATAAATTTCAAGTAAAGAAACTGGTTAATTATAAAGGCACTTATTCTTTGTGTCTCATTTTCTAACTGCTATTGTAAATCATTTGACACATAATACTCACCTTCCCATCCATCCTTCTGCTTTCTCATCAAAAAAGAGGGCTATGACATAGACAACTTACACATAATTAGTATCCTATAGATTTCCTGTTCAAGATGGAAAGAAGCAACAAAGAACATTTAGCATCGAGTTTGCTTTCTAAAAAGAACTTCAGTTCTGAGGTCATAAGTAAATAAACTGTCCATTTGGATAAAGGAGCAAAGGAAACACACGTCTGGGAAGAGGAGAAGAGACTGGAGTAGTTTAGAAGCGTTCCTTAACATACCAAATACCCTGAAGCAGAACAGTGTGGGGACAAAGCCTATGTTGGGTTTTTTACTGAATGAAAATTTGCTTACTGAGTGAGTGAATCCAAACAGTATCCCATTAGACCACCACTTTCAAAAGCTTCATCTCTATCCTTAAGAAAGGAGTATAGAGTCAATTTACTTTAGTGGGGTCTCAAAAATGCTGCATATCTCTGTCTCTTCTAGCATAAAATCTCTCATAGAAGACCCCATTGATGGAGCATCATTACTTGGGCAGCGATGGCCACAGAGGTGGGTGGTTGCTGATAGTTTTGGCCCATTGGAAATGGTTTTGGAAGACTGCCAAGTTGTGTGTAAAATTTTGAAAAGTTTCAAACAATACAGTCTTTACGATGTTATAAAATACTGGGGTGGTTAGCACGGCTGCAGACTGGCTCGTGGCCAATAAAACCTCAGGATTCCAGTCAGCTGTAACCTGGAGTTTAATGTTGTCTGGGGTGTTCAAGGTCATCACTCCCTAACATCCTGGAGGTCGAGCCAGTCTTTATTAAACTGCTTCATTGAGCTACTTCTTTGCAGTCTCCTCTGCTAAGAATGCCCTTCGTCGACTTACTCCCCCCTCATGAAAACATATTGAGTGAGCTAACTTAAAAAAACGCCAACTCGAGGTAACTGGAAAAACTTTTAAGTTACGTTTTTCTTCTTTATTTGATAGAAACTGCCTAATGTCAAAACAGTGCTAGACTTTAAAACCATGGAAGGAGAAATTGCTTTTACCTCCCTCACCCAAGAGACAGTGAGTATATTACGTAGTAATGCCTACTCCTCTTTGATACATATTCTATTCGTGATGACATTGACCATACACTTAACACGATGTAGCTTCAAACTTTGTATTAGAATATCAGTTTGGATTCCTACAGCTTCTTTTGCAAGAATGGCATTCACAGCTGAAGCTTGTTTTGTCTTGTGTTGGATGCTTGCCTGTCACATTTCAGGCCCCAGGGACCATCTTGTGTACAGTTGCTTGATTCTCTTCAGTCACAATGAGATTTTTTGTAATGAGTATTATTTTCCAAGGACAAAGTCTAAGGGTGGGTCCTTTAAGGGTCTCTATGAGACTGGGTTTGCACAGTGCTTCCTATGAAAGTAATAGGAGCCGGGGATCTTCAACCTCTACATAAAAAGATGGGTCTGGTTGCATTCTTTAATCTCAACACTGGGGGACACAGATAGGAGGATCCCTGAAACTTTCAAACCAACCATACTAGTCTACTACACTGGGAAATACCGGCAGAAAGAACCCTGGAGCTTTCAAACCGACCATATTAGCCCACTTTGTTAATTGTAGGCCCAAATAAGGTGGACAGGGCTTGAGGAATGACATCTAGAATTGTCCTTCTGTTTCCGTGCACATGCACTGCCATACTCTCTCTCTCTCTCTCTCTCTCTCTCTCTCTCTCTCTCTCTCTCTCTCTCTCTCTCTCTCTTTCTCTCTCCCACTCT
>NW_021621692.1:4725500-4736064 GCF_004785775.1 Grammomys surdaster
AAGAAGAAGAAGAAGAAGAAGAAGAAGAAGAAGAAGAAGAAGAAGAAGAAGAAGAAGAAGAAGAAGTTGAAGAGGAAGAAGAAGGGGTGTTAACTTGGAGTTGTTATCATACAGCAAATAGTAAGACAAAAAAAAGATAGAGAGAATGCTTCATATATGGAAAACAAACAAATAGAACAGGGCAGAACAACAATAACAAAATCATGTCCCCAGGCAATGAGTCACACAACCTAAAAGCTAGGGCATTTTCTCTGTGGAAACTGTTGGTAGTTCATGTTCAGCTCTAAATGAACCGTCTAGATGACACCCTCACCTCTCAAGGCTCATGGATCATTGCACAGAATGGTGCAGAAAGATTTTAAGAGTCAGAATGGCCTTCTGCAGTGAAAAGGTATTTTCTGGGTATGATGGTGTAGTTGCACACAAAATCTCAAGTGAACACATTCTGAGACTGAATGTGCAGGGCTTTCACAAAATCAAAAAAGCCAAAATCTCAGTGGTGTCCAGGGAGGAGCTTGGAAAATCTCATCCTGATGTGAGAAACTTTTAACAGTTGATGGCTTCTGAAGAGAAGGATAATTCCATGGGCTCCACCCACCCAGGGATGCAGAATCCCTCAAACACGGAATGTAAGAGGCTGGAGGGATAGATGTCTGTGTGACTAAGCAAGCCCACTGGTCCTCTAGAGTTCTGGAGTCTGGATCCAGCACCCATGTCAGGCAGCTCACAGGCACCTGAAGCTCCAGCTCCAGGGCCTCAACTTTGCTCTTCTGGCCTCTGAGGGCACTGCACTCGCATAGATACCTGAATAAAAATAACTAAATATAGAATGTTGCTGACCACATTTCAAGAGAATCTTTCCACCTCAAGTGTCCTCATATAGAAACCCAGTCATAGTCTCACAGTCGTGTGGTCAGATTCCTCTCGTAAGTGATTACAGATCCCATCAAACTGACGATCTAGATTAACCAACCTCAGTTGCTATTCTAGAATATTCATTAGGTGACTTGCACATGTATAAACCCCTCTCCATTTACCATATGTTGCTGGTTTACTTAAAATGAATTTTCCTACCACAGTGAAAATTTTGCTACCCAGGATTGGAAATCCAGTTAAAATTTCCTCTGAGGAGAAAGGGTTAACTCATTTTCCTAAGATGTGGTGGAATTACACTGTATGTTTAATTCTATCACCATAGTATATCACTTTTCTATTTATTAGAGACTCCAGTTAAAAGTAAAAAACTTGTTATTGTTTTTCTTTCATTTTGTTATGAAGGACATACATGAAGCACAATCTCAAAGAGCTTTCCATTATTAATTTCTGAGTTAAAATGATTTTTAAAAACACTCACTGGGATGTTTATGCTTGTATTTAACCTGTTTTATTTGAAAATATTTTATTTAGTATTTATATACTCATTATACATTCGTATGATATGTTTGGGTCCAAACTACCCCATTTTCTCCCTTCCAGTTCCTCCCCTATCCTACCAACAGCTTTTCTTACAAACTTTACCCCCACCCCAATAACAATGGAGTCCATTTATCGTTAACTGTAGATCTGTATGTAAGTTAGTATGGTAGCATCTGCTACAGAATAGCTAGTCTCTCAGGGATTGCATCCCTTGGGAGGGCAACCCATGAATTTTTCTCCCCTGGAAGCCATCAGCTATTTGCACCGTCTCAACTACCGCTCTTGGGATTTGGGATTTCTTGATCTTATGAGAAACCTGCGCATTCAGTCCCAGAGCCTGTTCATGTGTGTTTTTGTGTGCAACTACAGCATCATGTCCAGCAAAGAATTTTTCAGTGTAGATACTGATTCTCACTCTTAAAATCTTTCTGCCCCTCTTGGCACAGTGATCCATGAGCCTTGCAAGGAAAGAGTGGTATCTAGACAGTTCACTTAGATCAGAACATGGCACAGTCTCTTATCTGAACTTTTGCTGAGTGCTGGCTATGGAACTAAGTCATGGATTCTTTCACAATTTTACATGCACACACAAACATGCGCACATGGGCACAGGCACAGTGATTGATGACTATCATAAAGACAATTTCTATTACTATACGACCCCACATACTTTGACTGTAGTTTCCCTCAACATGTCTCCCTCTGCATACCCTTTCTTCTCTTCCCTTCCCCTTCAGAACTGGGCATGAGTTCTTGTTATCTGATTTTTCTCATTGTGATTTCTCTTTCTCTTTTAGATTGTGGCTGATGTTTAGTTTTTATTCTTAATTCTTCAATTTGGATTGTGTATGTAATTCTCTTCCAACATACATCCCAAGTCTTATGACATCTTGAGATTATATCCAATTTCAAGAATTAACATGCAATGTTCACTCCATTTTCTTCTGGTGTTATTGAAAATAAAATTGGTAAATAATGAGATAGTTTAATAAGCAATCATTAATGGGGTTTTTCTTTTAATTTTGCTGTTTATATATTTAAAAAGACTTTTACCCTATTGACAATCTTAGAGACGGATTAAAATACCATATCTTGTCTTTCATTTGCTACTACCCACCCTTAAAAGTAATTATACATTTTGTTGCTTCGGGGTGCAAAAGCATTTCTTTTAGTTCAAACCTATTACCATTCTGGCTTTTTCATGACTCTGCCATCCACACTTCCAGTCTCTTTAAAAACATTTCTTCCCTAATTAAGCAAAACAGTAGATTGATGACTGATTGCGAAGGGGCCGTGTGGAAAATAAACAGTGCTTTGAATTCAACAAGCTTTCCCTTTTCCAAACTTGCTGTGTACATAAACACACCCCATGTCCCCAGGTCCTCTCCACCCTTCACACACATAAAATTATTCCCAATTAGGTGTTCCTCTATTTGCCTTTTTCTTCTCATTAAAATTATGCCCAGCTTAATCATCTTCTCTCCCTGCACAGTCTAAAATGTTTTCTATTTGGATTTTGCATGCATAGCAGGATGCCTCAGAACATTCTGGAAACACTGGTGAACAGCTCAGCCCAGCACTGGACTTGATACTTGGCCAGCATACTTAAGCAACAGACATAAAGCTAAATCTGCACTTCCATTCAGTTATAAGGTTGCCAAGTTAGTTTTGAGATGCTGTGCCTACAGTATATCCATCTCCCAGTGTCTCAGACTCACCTCATTAACTCTGGAACATTAGCCTCTGATGGTATGGACTCAGTGTTGCTAATATTAATGTTACAGTGCCACATAGAAATGCAAGAGAATGTAACACTAGAAGTCTCTTCAAGATTCCCATAACATAAAGAACAAGGAACCCACATTCCCAGAACCAATCCTCACTGGAAATATTTTTTATAACATAATCTTAAAGCTATTTTTCCTCCTCCTGGCCTTCTGCCTTTCACTCCCACTTATGTTACAAATAGCATTTAATGATAGAACAGGGAGGCATATTGTGGCTTCACACATTCAAATACTTTACAGCCACTTACTCATAACTGAGAGATAAAGACACAGTGATATAGTGTTTGCTTTTGATCATTTTATTATCATTTCTCTGTGTTGCAAAGGTATATTTAAGAAATAACACTTTGTAAAAAAAATACTTAACATGTGAAGGGTTTCTTATTGGCAAGCCTTTATTACATGTTGCATAAATTATGAATGATCAAAGTCTAGGCTCGAAGTTGATAAGGCTGTCATATTTTGAGACTAAAAAATACCATAATCAATACATGTTACATACCATAAAGATTATGAAAATCAGTGCCATATTATTCTAAGAGGAGTAATGAATATTTATATAACACCAATTACTTCTCATAAAATATAACTTATCTCAAAAACCCATTTTGGAGAAATTATCTTTCAAGATTCAAATATCTTTTGGGATTTAATGGCCAACAGTCAGAGTGCCTTGTATGAATTAATATATACACAATGAAAAGAATATAGAGAGAGTTGGGAAGAAGCCAGGAGACCAGACTTCCTGGGTATCACTGGAGGCTTAAACACTTACTCCCCAATTCCATATTTAATTGTTTTTACTTATGACCTTTTATTAGCAGACAATTGATGATCTAAAAGGGGCCACATTCTTAAAGGAAACTGACTCTTTCACCCTCTCCTCTCTCCACCTCTCTATGTAGTATTAAACTGCCAAGACCTCCTCAGTTATAGCTGTTAATCCATGCCCATTTCTCCATGCTTGATCTTGCATCTGTCTTGTACATGCTGTAGTACGGAGGGATTCATATGTGAGCTGCCCTGTTGTATCCAGGAAATGCTGATTCCCTGTAGTCCTGTACCACCTGTGACCCTTACACATTTACTACCCCCTCTTCCAGAAGAATCCTTATGGCTTTGAAGGAGGTATGAATGAACATCTTGGGATCTTGCACTCCTTCTGTAATTTGGAGAAAGGGTCCATTTAGAGCTCTAATAACATTGAGATTTGACCAGTCATGTGAAGCAATCCCATTTCTCCCCGCATCGGTTGGAACATGAGACATGGACTGAAATCAAAGCAATTTGATGATGGCTGGTGGGCCATGGGTCTCATGCTAGCACTGCCTCACATTTGAGATGACTTCTCCCACACTATACCTTGTACATGCAGCACACATCTCTCCTCTGGTAAACTGTCATGCTTACCCTAAATGCCAACGCTGTCCAGAAAGTAGAGAAATGCATCCCATGTGCAGTCACCAAAGGTAGATGCTGATGTGGAAATCAGGAAGTGCATGCTGATAAGAGCCTGATATAGATGTCTCCTCAGAGGTCTTCAAGAGTCTGACATATTCAGAGGCAGATGCTCACAACTAGCCATTGAACTGATCATGGGGTTCCCAATGGAGGAGTTAGAGTGAAGACTGAAGGAGCTGAAAGGATTTGCGGCACCATGAGGAGAGCAACAATACCAAACAACCACAGCTCCCAGGGTCTAAACCACCAGCCTGGGAGCACTTAGGGAGGGATCCAGGGCTTCAGCTGAATATGTAAGAGTGGAGGGCCCTGTTGGGCATAGGTGGAAGAAGAGAACCTTGACCTCATGAAGGCTGGATGCCCCAGGGGGTGGGGGAATTTTGAGGGTGGTTAGGTGGGAGTGGGGGTTAGATAGAGGTTACATCCACAAAGAAGGAGGAAGGGTGAGGGGATAGGGGGTTCCTGGGTGGGTAGGGGATGGGGTAAGGGAACAACATATGAAATGTAAATAAAACATCCAATAAAAAAAAAAGGTCCAAAAAAAAAAAAAGGTTGAGTTAGGTAGGCCTTGAGCCTCACAAGATCCATCACATCTTAGAAAAGTCATAAAGACTCTGGGATGGCTTCTCCCTTCTTTTATTCAGCCCTTTCAACATGCTATAACTAAGGATCCACTCAGAATGCCAACACCCCACCATTATACTCTTTTTGAGGACAGGGAGCTCGCTCTGGGTATTTCATTGACTTTTTAATTAATACATGAAACATGGTTTTCCAACATTATTCATTGTTTCTGTGTTTTTACCATTGAAGGCTACAGGATGGTCAAATCCACCATTGTGAGATTTTTTCCAGATCCTATCACATGTCTATATGGAGAAAGTTCTGTGGACACTTTCTGAGTTGAATTAAATAATATATGCAAAGTAGTTTATACGTGCAGTTTTCAGAATGGTGATTGAGTTTGAAACTTAGGTCAATTGGCTGGTTGTTACTTCAGTAGAGCAAACATTTCTTCTTCAATTGGGATCCAAATATTTGGCTGCCATGACTGATTTCCTGGGACTTGCCTGTGCAATATCTATTTTCTTCTTCACGCTATGCTGAGCTTCAAAGAGCAGCAAAAATCCTATATGAGGTGTAGACAAACAGTGACTATTTTTTTAAATGTTAGTTTTCAAAATTACAGTCGGTGAAAAGGATATAAAATATGTCAGAACTAATATTGTGTATCCTAGTACAACTATAACAAGCTCAAAATTTCTGCTGTTCCATTGAGCTATAGAGAAAAGGAACAATGGCCAGAGAGATTGGGTTTAGAAGAACAAAGTTCTGAATTATGAACAGAGATTTATTCAGACAACGAAATAATAGTAAAAGCATTTTGTTTGTTTATTTGTTTGCTTGGTGTTTGTTTTGGAGAGGGAATAAAAATAACCTATAAAGTTTTGGGAGGTCTCTTGGACAGGCCTGATCAACACATAAAAATATGGTTTCTCATGAGGAAAGACAGAAACACTTTGAAAAGACCTCCAGGAATACAACATAGCCTTTTCTCAGAATTTTTCTTCCTTCCAACCCCCAACATCTATGAATAGTATTTACCTCCAATTCAACTAAGTGGGAGAACAAAGAGGTGGGGAGAGAGTATCAGTGGCAGATACTCTGCTCCTGGCAAGGCTCTAATTCTATTTCCTGCTTGATATATCATCTTATTTCCATTTTCCCTAAATGTAATATAGAAACTTTCCATAATAAACGGTTCTTAATTTTCCACTTTTTCTTTGATTGGCATTTTCAGATTTCTCAAGGAGTCCACGGGTCGTTTCTTCACATGTTGCAAAAATAAACGAAAAACAAAAATGAGAGGCTTGCCATTGTTGAGCAGACATTTCTGAATTTGTCTTGAAGCCAAGAGAATGTATTTGACTGTCTGGCGAGGACTGGGTCAGATCTCTTATTCTCAAGCAGATACCAAAGTTGCTTGAACAAATGGTTCCTGTTAGCTGGGAGAAAGATATTGAATGGAAACCATGTGCCTCCGGACCTTGTGGTTTCAAGTTGAACCACAGGCAACAAGAAGAGCTGCCAGGCTCTCGTCTTGATTTCAGCCATGCTCATGGGGAAGAGGAAAACTGTCAGTGCCACCTCTAGAGTTGTCTTAATAAGGAGCCCAGTAAGCACCTACAGCCTAGATGGCAGCCGAGTGAAGCATAAGAGAAGAAATCTAGGCAGTATCCAGGGCACCTAGGACAAAGACACTTGATTTTTCTCTGGTGAGCACCCGTGTATGGTAGATATACTGTAGGGCCTTTCTAGGAAACAGACACAACCCAGAGAGGCTAAGAAGAATAGAAATTTGTATCTTCTTAGAGCTATCATTATAATGAAGGGGGATACACCAGAAGAATTAATAGAGTCCAAAGATAGTTAACATGACTAGAGCAAAAAATATAAAAAAGACAAATTTCTGAATGACATAATTTATCAAACTCCTGGGGGAAAAAATAGAGAACGTTGTAAAAGAATATGAAATGCTATCTTATATCATGAAGGCAAAAGAACCATTTAGCTACATACAAGTGTGCCTTCCACCACGAACACAGGATATGTCTTTACCTAGCCATCATGCTGTGGAATAAGATCCTGAAAAATGGTAGGTTTGACTGTAAGTTATCCAGCAGCTAGAAGGAATGATGAAAATGTCCTTTACTTCCTCTTCCATACCTTCCCTTGCAAATCCTCTTTATTTCAGAAGGATTTATTTGAAGTGGCTCTGGCTCCTTCTAGTTTGGTAGAGGAATAAAGAATCACAAAGAGCCTGAACTGATCCATCACTATTAGAATTAACCTGTCAACTGTTCTGTTATTATTGATGTGGAGAATTAAATCACAGAGTCTAACACCCACACGCAAGGATCAGTTAAAAAAAAAAGCTAGCAGCACCATATTGTGTATTGTGTTTCAACAAAGATCTGTCCCTTGAAGCCAATGTGCCACGGACATGGGGAATGTTGGTACTGAAGGAGGCTGTGCAGGGCTGAGATGGTATATCGGAAACTTCTGTGTTTTTCTTTTGATTTTGCATTAAATCTAAGACTTCCCTGAAACTAGTCTTTAAACAGATGTCAGATTTGTTATGATAAACAGATCAATCATACCTTGAAACTTTGATTAGATGATTAAGCTAAAACTTATAGATATGAACACTTGCACGCATGTGATGCATATGTTTAGATTTACATATATGAAGGGAGAGAGAAGGAGAGAGGAAAGAAAGGAGGGAAACAGCGAGAGGTGGGGGGCTCTGCTCAGGTAGATCTTTACTGTCATCGTGACCTGGTTTAAAATGACGTAGGAGACACAGCTCAGAGCATGTCCAGGAGTATGTTTCCAGATAAATATAGATGAGGAAGCCCTACTTTGATGTGGGTAGCACTGTACTATTCAATAAGATACTGAACTGAATGCAAAGGTACATGGAGAATGTCTGGGCACCAGTATTTGTCTCTGACTGCTTGTGAATATATTTTACCCATCTGCCTCATACTAACGTCACTGTGATTACCTTATGATGGACTGTTTTACCTCAAACCACTGGAAACATAAATTCTTTTTTCTTTAAAGAGATTTTTTTTAAAAAGATATGTGTATTTAAAGTTTGGTTTAAATTAAGGAGACTTTAATTGAAATGTTGTCATGGCAACAAGGAAACTAAGGTGGTAGCTATGTTACCTGCTTATCTCCCATACATAATTTCTACATGTTTCTAAAATTTAATGTGGTTTTCCATACCTCAAGGTAAACAACTTGGGAGACATGAGACTTACAGTTGTAGGGAGAAAACATTAAAATTAATTTTAGACATTTTACCCATCTCCATCTGAAACTTTTTTTTAGACTGAAGTCACAGAGGTCTCACTTTGCCTTAGCAGAAGTGTCTAAGGGACACACACATTCACCTGTCAAGAAACATGCTCACAGCAATAAGGGGTGCGCCCGTGAAAGCACAGAAACAGGTCCTCTAAGGTGACAATTAGGAAAACTACATATTCTTGAAGTTTCTTTGAGCAGTGGTCTTTCAATGAGCTTGCAAAGAGAATCAATAAGGAAAAAATTAAATATTTTGATGCTTGTATCTCACTAGAGAAGGACATTATAATCTTTTGAGTGGACCCAAGTGTCAGCACATATACCTCTTAGGGGAACAGAAGTAAAGTGCTGCATTAAGTTATACTGTGATTACAAGTGACGTAATCTTATGAAATCTGAATGAGGCAAGCTTTACTGTTTACACAGCCATTGGATGGATTGTGATCGCTTATATTTACTCTAATCAACAAGATTTCACATATTAGCAAATTTGCTTTCCGTTCGATTCACTTTAAGAAGTAAGGGAATTTCCGATCACTCTAATTATTAAATGAGGCCCAGGACAAAAGTCAGAACTCCAAGGCCCTTTTCAAATACAAGAAACTAGAACAATACACATTCCAGACTCTCTATACATGAAAGCTATAAAGTCAAAACTAACTTTGAGGCCACATGCCATTAAGAATTTATTATCCACCTACTATGTGTCAGGCATGTGTGGAATTTCTCGGTCTATATCCTAATGCTACAGGTGGTCTCAGAGTACATTCCTCATTCCAACACTCGTGCTCACCAACGTCTGCCCATATTTATATTCTACAGATATATGTCACTCATAGGCAGCAAACAGAGGATAAGGCTGTCAGTCATTTCCAAATACTACCGTACTTTATCTTTATTTAACTGACAAAAATAAAAACATTCAAACCTTGAATGAACCAACCCAGCTCAGAATCTATTTAAAAATGATCATTATTGGTGCAGCTCTACTTTTTTCCTGAGATGACACGGTATATTTTATATAATAATTTTAATATTTATTAAAATAATATACATCTGATATGTAAGTGTGCATAGGTCTATTACTCTCCTGTGAGGATCCACCATCATCAAAAAGGAATTATCTTTATATCACGTTTGCATTTTATAATGCAAAGCTTACAGCAGAGAGCTACAAAGAGTTCTAATCAATCCAACAGCCCAATACTTATATCAACCTTGGGTGTTGGAGAAGAAGTGAAGGAGGTCAGAGAATGTCAGTATTCTAGCCTTATAAGTAGCTGTAGCAAGCATTACACCTAATGATTCATCCTGTCAGTAGATGGCATCTGAAGCTTTTAACTAACACATCAAGAAGGCTATAGTGAAGAGGTGTCATCTGCCTTGATCAGACACAGAGAAAGAATAAAAGATAGACAGACAGACCCACACATACAGAGAGACAGACAGACAGACACACAGAGAGAGATAGAGACAGAGAGACAGAGACAGAAAGGCAGACAGAGACAAAGACAAAGAGACAGAGACAAAGAGATAGAAAAAGAAACAGAGACAGAGAGAGGTAGAGCTAGACAGAGACAGAAAGAGACAGAGAGAAAGTGATAGAGACAGTCAGAGACAGAGAGAGAAAGAGAGAGACAAAGACAGATCAAATCAATGCTATGCTTCATGAATCCAGTTGGCCAGCACAGTCATCCAGAAGGACAAATTCAACAACTAACCTCGGCATGTGGTCACTGAGACTGCCCACAAGGATTTGATATTTTTAACAGGACCAAAGCAAGGTACACAACCTAACGACAGGGTTTCCTGTTTTAGAAGAACCTGCACAACATAATTGTAGACTAAAGTGGGAGCTGAGCCTCTTAAACAAGTACAGTAGGTGGGAAAAGCTTGGTATGAAAATAAACAAAACCCTTGGTTTTATTTTTCTGAAGACAGGCTTCACTGAGGCGTGATTGACATGCCTTACAACTGAAACACTCTGGTGTGATTGACATGCCTTACAACTGAATCACTCTGGTGTG
>NW_021621692.1:4736074-4747370 GCF_004785775.1 Grammomys surdaster
CTTACAACTGAATCACTCTGGTGTGATTGACATGCCTTACAACTGAAACACTCTGGAAAAGATGCCTTCCAGGACTCCACTGTGCCTTGGCCAGGATCTTAAACTTCTCTCATTTTTGATAAAGTGCTATATAAAAATATCTGTGCTGTTATTAGACATTGAACTCTCTCTGCCTCTGTTTTAAACTATGTGCAATGGCTTTTTACTGGAAGATTAACGTTTTGAATTTCAACTAATGGTGCTCACAAGCCTAAGGACTCAGAAGGTAAACAAGAACCTCCTTTGGTCCAGTCATGAACATGGAACACCATGCCAGTGGCAGATTAACACACAAGATTCATTTTTGAAAGATGCTGGACCCGAAACTTCTAAAAGCTCTTTAAATCAAATCAGGAAGATAAAAACATAAACAAAATAACCCATCTCTAATTTATTTTAGCTTAAATGCCATGAAAGTTCTGAGTGATAAAATATTAACCAAGTGAGCAAAAGAATAGAAAGGGAGTCAGTTTGCCTTGGACAGGTTATAGCTGTGATATAGATAAAAGCAAAGTTGAGCTTTTGTGTGTGTATAGTGATAGAAAATTCTAGCATACTATCTCCTTGGAATGAAGTAAGGACATGATTTGTTATCAGAAGGATGACAATTAAAATCTATAGATGAGTCCATTTGGGCAGAATGCTGGTGTCAAGAATTCGTAAGAGATGACAATTTGGGAGCATGGATAAAAATGCTTTCTTGGAAACACATCAGACTCAGAGAAACACATATCCATAATATCTCTTACTGGTATAGACATATGAAAACATATATATGTATGTGTATTCAACATAAATGTTGAGGAGGGACTGTGAGATTGGAAAAAGTGTTGTATAGTGGGGGGAAGAGGGAACAGGGGAGAATGGTGTAGGTAGGAAAATAGTATATATTTTATCTCATGTGTAGTATCTAGGTGTGTGTGTGTGTGTGTGTGTATGCATGTGCATGTGTGTAGAATAAAAGGAGTGAGAGAAGCAGAAGGATGGAAGCAGATACACAGGGTTTAGAATAAGGTAAAATCATACCTTTGTAAGAAATGTGGCATTGAAACTCATGGTTTTGTATTCTATCTCTAAGACACATTTGTAGCTGCTTTTTTAAAAAGGAAAAAATTCTGACTGATGGTTAACTTGAACTAAAGGCATCCAACAGCATTTCTGGAGATTTACTGTAAAGGTACATCTGTACTCCAGAGCAGAGATTGAAATCTGGCAGTCTTCTGTGCAGAGATAATAGTGAAAAACTCCAGAAAAAGTGAAACTTTAGATAGAGAGAGGAAAGGATCGGTATATTCTCTACCTACAATCAATAACCACATTGTTGTAAAGGTAAAATGATGATTTCTTTGTTTTTCACACCAATGACCCATTTGCATATTAAATATTGGCTATCTAACTAAACAGGTATAAGGGTATTGTTATTGCAGGCAACAAAGACCATGGAAGTTCAACATGTCAATTTTCAAAATAATTTTGGGAGGAGGTCATCATTCAGGAAAGAAAGATTTATATGCCAATCTGAACTCCCTACACTATTTCATCCATAGTTTGTTTAGTAACCAAACCAGTGCAGATTAAAAATAATGAATATAGCAATCACCTTTTAGAGCATTACCCTTTAAAGGTCTGTGGTACTTTTACCTTAATTCACATTTGTGACTATGATGACATTCTTTACATGAAATCAACAAAAGCTAAAAGAGAGTTTTCAGAAATGACTCTGGCATTCACAGAAAATAGTCTCAGTAACCACCTATGAATGAGAACATGTAGTATTTATATTTCTGCGACTGACATATTTCCCTCAGGGTCTGGGAGAGGGAAGGACTTTGGAAGAGGTTGATAGAAAGGGGTTAGATTACAGGCCCAGAAGTAATAAGTTCTAATGATCTATAGCACAGTAGAGTAACTACAGTTCACAATAACCTACTATTTGAGTAACTAGAATAGAGGAACATGAGTTTTCAAGACAAAAAGACAGTGGCAAGGAGACATAAATATATATTTACCTAGTTCTGAGTATGATGCATTCTATGCATGCATAGTTCACACATATACATAATGATTATGTGCTAATGAAAAATCAAAAGATTACTTAAAGAGGGTGGCAGAGTAACTACTTTCAGATGGCTACACATTGTACACACACACACACACACACACACACACACACACACACACAATCACATTGTACCTCATGGGCACGTGCAATTAAAATGAGTGATAACAAAAGTAAGCCTACCAAGAGCTTCAAGCAATGCAACCTCGCTAGGTGTCAGAAATTCAGGAGGGCTCATTTCGTGACAGTTTCTCTATGTGAACAGATTATGAATGGAAATGTCCTTTGTCCTTCTATAGACGCATTAGACACTTGGGCATTGACTCACCATGTGCTGGAGCTCAATGCCCAGATGGAGTTCCACCTTACATTCAGGGCTGTCTTTTCTTTGGACAAAGTTGCCTGCAGACCAAGTGAGTTTTCTTCCTGTGTAGTCAAACATAATCTACCTGGGGCACAAAGATCTTGTTCTTTATTTGAGTCCAGAAACAGCAAATTCAATCTAGCTGTGGCAGGCCCAGGGCAAAATGGAATGCCAACAACAGACCAGCACTCCAAACCACGAGCCTCTGGAAATCAAGCCCGGACTTGGAGAAATGACACCAATCGTGGAGCCAAGAAATCTCCCCCAGTTCAGTGAAGAGTTTCTACTGCACAGTGAACACAGATGAACATGGGCATTAGTCTTCTAGTTTAACAAGTATGTCAGTCTGAGGTCTTAGTGTATTAGGCTCTGATGAGGAAAATTCTATGCTTCTGGCTGCTCCTACATTCAATGGTTGTTTTGGTGGAGTGACTATAAAATTGTGTTGTGCAACTTCATGATTTCTTGAGTACTGACCCGGTTTTGTCTTACATTCTACAGTGGGCTGCATTAACTTCATGCTGGGGCTATAATGAGAAAATAAATTATTTCCTGAGTACCTATCCTACTCTAGCTAGCCTAACCTAGTCTAGCCTAGACTAGTCTATATTCATCTCTCTGTCCCACCTTCTTTCTTCACAAATCACCATGTTACCATCTTGAATCTTTAGAAACTCCCTAAAGGAATCAAAGATTCATATGTCTAAGAGTCAGTGAGAGTCAATTTACACCTCAAATTTAATAACACCAGAATATATTGCAGTTTTCTCACTGCTCCAAAACAAGATAGAGTGAGCCATGCGAGTCTCTCTCTCTCTCTCTCTCTCTCTCTCTCTCTCTCTCTCTCTCTCTCATTGATTTTTTCATGAACTGAATCTCTATTTTTGCCTTATAAAGCATTTCTTTTAAAGAAAAGATCTTTCTGTGTAGCCCAGGGTGTTCTCAAACCTAGATTCTCATGCCTCCTGCTTACAGTGTACCATGATTATAGATGTATACAGGACCCCTAGCTAGGGAAGCTTTTGAGATATATCAAGAGTTGACATTCTAAGTGAATGCCCATTATATTAAAGAATAATTCTTTCCTATTGGCCATGAGATAGCTTGTCTATCTGCACAAGTTATCAGGCATAAAGTTTTGAAATACACAGTTTGATATTCTTGCATCATTAGAATGAAAACAACATCACCAAGGTATTGATGATGGTTGAGGAGGAGATATTGACAGGGATACTGATGCTATCTATTAGGTGTTTAGTCCATGCCAAGAACCATGTTGAGCTTTGCAATATATTATTTTAGTTAATTGAACATTCTGAAATTTGATCTTATTATATTTCCCTCAAATGAATGGCCTCCACACATCCCGAAGCCAATAAGAAATGCCCTAATAACACATCGTTTATTTTTCCTAAGCCTTAATGAATGATTTACTTCCATTTAGTTGGTGGAAACAAGTTACAACCAGCGTCAGGGCTCATTAGTTTGTAGTCATCCGATCTGCAGAGGTGCTAACAGAAACAACCTGGTAAACACTTCATGCATAGCAAGTGGGATAATGGACTATCCACCCATGTCTTCATTAGCGACTACTTGGAAACCTCCCAGGTGATAAACTTCATAAATAATATTTTACTTAAGCATTTAATATTCTTGGCTCCTTGTTTAAAAGAACAACACTGTGAGGAGATAAGAAACTGTATTGTCACATAATACATTCTACCTTATTTTCATTGATATTTTGCTGTCTTCTCTGTTGATGCCACTTGTCCATCGTCTTAACCTCTAATTATTTGAAGACTATAGTATATCTCCTTATTTGGCACAGTGTGCTTGACATGATGTTAAGTATATCTTGTTCTATCACCTTGTATTTCACAGACCCTCTAAGCTGTGAATATTAGATTGGCCTTTCTGCTGGACATATGGCAACCACAGATGCATAGTCAGCTAGACATGATGGCACTCCTTCAGTGCCACCATATGAGGAGTGGAGACAAGAGGATCTTGGAATTCAAGAATATCTTCACTTACATAAGTTATTTGAGGTTTGCTTAGGACATGTAATATCATATCTCTAAAGCAAGGCCAGGAGAGGGACTAGGGAGATGTCTCACTTGGTAGAGTGCCTGTGACCCAAACCTGAGAAACTGAGTTCAGATGTCCAGTACTCACATAAAAGCCAGGCAATGTGGCTTCAATCCCAGCACTAGAGTTGCAGGGACAGATAAGCTCCCAGAGCTCACTGGCCGGCCAACCAAACTATACCTACAACCTTCTTTTTCAGAGGAAAACGTTGCCTCATAAAAATAAGAGTTTAGAGAGAATCAAAGAAAGATATCTTAATGCCCATCGAAGATATTTACCTCTATCCCCCCTTCTCTCTTACTATCTCTCTCTCCCTATCTCTCTCTATAAAATAAAATGAAATAAATAATTAAATACCAGACCCAGAGAAGGAGAGAGAGGGGGGAGAGAGAGAGAGAGAGAGAGAGAGAGAGAGAGAGAGAGAGACAGAGAGACAGAGAGACAGAGAGAGACAGAGACAGAGAGACAGTGAGAGACAGGTAGAGATGGCGACATAGAGAGACAGAGACTGAGAAACTGGTTCAGTCATACAATATAGAAGGTTAAATCTAGGAAACTTGAGAGTTTGTATTGGAAGTCAGGATGTACTTGCCTTCCTAGCTCCAGTCTTCTTTTAAGAGGCCCACTTGTTTTAAGACCTCATGGTTCAGTGGGTATCTGTTCATAAAGTATATTAATGGTATCTGGGACTAGTTCTATTCTTCTCTGTTAAATAATATGACCTAGGAGTTGAAGAACCTTGGATATCATACCTAGGGAAATATGTGACTCCTGCTTGAACAATATACATTCATATGTCTCAGTCCACCTTATTTCCATTAGAGAATCCTCCATTGGTCAGCAGCTGAACAATCTCAGACATCCCTGGATTGCCATTTTTCTTGACTCAATGAATCTCTGAGTAAGACATCATCAGGGTGTTAAAAATAAGTGATCCCCTATTTAAGATATAGTTCATTATAGCAGAGAAGGCATGGCAATAGTAGTTCATGTGCTCACATCTTTGTAGGTCAGAAAGCAAAGAAAAGGAATTACTGGTACTCAGTTGAATTTCTTTCTCTCCTTGCAAGAATAGTGCTGCACATATTGAGGGCAAACCTTCATGCGATGTTAACAGTGTTTGGAAAAGTTTCCAGAGCCTTATTATGCTCCTAGGATTTTCTTAATTCATTCAACTTGATTATCAAAATTAGCTATCACATATTTGTTTTGTTTTGTCTTGAGGCTGGCTTACAATGCACCATGTAATCTATACCTTTAAATCACACCAATTCCCTTGCCTCAGTCTTCTGAGTTCTGGGGTTCCAAACCTAAGCCATCATGACTATCCCTAGTATCTCTAATTGGTATTAATTAATTAAGACATTCATTTTACATAAAAGAATTGCTTGATTGGATCCTCAATTTATATATGCAAGGCAAAGATTTTAGACAACGTTTTCACAAGGTGAAATGAAGCATTGATTCATTTAATAATGGCATGCACCAGATAGTAGAACTGTTAAACGTATTTCACAGCTTCTGTGTTTTGCATATAAAGATCGTGCCCTGTGTTCGTCATGTTTTTATTTGGCACTCATTGGCATCATTCAGCTAAACTTGCTTACATTACCTCATACGATGCATGCAATCATCAACAAGATGGGCTTTCAGAGTGAGCTTCCTTATTAGGTCAGTGGAGCAGATTGACTAAATGACATTGTGGAGACAATGACTCAAGAGCTTGCTTCTGCTGCTTATATCTCGAACGGAGCTGATCAGCGTCCAGACGTGAACAGCCTATAACTTTACCTGTGCTCTTTGACTATTGTTATTGCTGTTGTTGTTGTGAATGCATTTGTTGTTTTTATATATGCATATGTGTGGGTATGTTCATGTGCATGTGGAATAAGCGTACGTACATTGGAGATCAGAAAATAATCTTCATCTTCTTTTTTAAGGTGATTTTTACTTTTTATTTGAGACAGGTTCTCTTATTAGTCTAGAAATGCTCTAAACTAAACTTCAAGGACCCCTGTGGCCAGGCGGTGGTGACGCATGCCTTTAATCCCAGCACTTGGGAGGCAGAGGCAGGCGGATTTCTGAGTTCGAGGCCAGCCTGGTCTACAGAGTGAGTTCCAGGACAGCCAGGGCTACACAGAGAAACCCTGTCTCGAAAAACCAAAAAAAAAAAAAAAAAAAAAAAAAAAAAAGGATCCTGCGTCTCTGTCTCCTACTGTCCCATCTCTAAGATCGCAGGTGCACAAGGCCATGCTCAGCTTTTTATAGGAGTTCTGGATTCTGGAGATCTGAATTCAGGTTCTCACTCTTGTTATGCAAGTGGTTTACCAACCAATCCAGCTTCCTAATTCTTGGATATCATTATTAATACTCCATCAGCTTGTTCTTTTTATGGTTATCACATCTTTTCAATGTGGGATATTTAATGACAACACCTGTTTAGTTTCTTAATCAAAGATCAATTGTACTAACAGAATCATTAGCCAAACTGAATGGTATAATTTTCTTTTAACTATTTTAGTTACAAATATTGAAATCACATGTACAAGACACATTAAGGACATCTCTTCAAGGGGTCATTCTCTTCTCCATTTCCATGTGTGAAGCAGGAATGTTAGAGGGAAGAAATTCGCTAGTCACTTCTCTATTGCAACTTCAACTTCTATGTTCAAAATGGGAAGAATCAAAAAGCCTGATGGCATCTCTAATGGATAGAAAAACAGAAAGAAAGGCAGAGAGAGAGAGAGAGAGAGACAGACAGAGAGAGAGAGAGAGAGAGAGAGAGAGAGAGAGGAAAAAGTAAAAAGAGAGGAAGAGAGAGAATAGAAAGGTTGAATGAAAGAAAGAGAGAGAAAGAGAAAGAAAGAGGAAGAAAGAAATAGAGTGAAAGAGAGAGAAAGAAAATAAACAAAAAGCAAACATATGCACTTTCAGAATTGATATTTACATAAAGAACAATCTCAATCTCAATGAAAATAGTTGGCATCTTTATGTCTGGACCCATTTACTGGGTATCCATCCACTTGGATGAAACTTTAAGTTCCTATTGTTCATGGGTTTTATTCAAGTAAGGAAGTGAGAAGGGAAGTGAATGTAACTGGAGCTTGTGAAGTAGCAAAAGAAGAGAAATGAAAGCCAGGCTTCTGTAACTTTTGATCTTTGTTAAACAGCAGGACACACAGTTACAAAGGAAGCAGGTCTTGGGGAAATGTGAGGGCAACACGTATGTGCTGTGCGCTAATTTCCCGTGGAATAAAAAGAGGGAAAGTTTATTTAACTAGGAACTAATGTACACCACACGGCTGGCTAGCCAGAAAAGCAACAGAACAACTGTACTATCAAGTCCAGCACTTGGAATAAGACACTAGGCAGGGTTTGCTTTTAAGTAGGAAAAAATAAAAAGAAGTTTGAGTTAGTATGTTGTCAGAGGCAGATTCCCCATCTTCAGTGGGGACCAAGAGGAATCTATCTAATGGTGTCAGAGTTGATGGCAAACTTTCTACCAAAGATGTTTAGCAACACTTTAGAGTCAATGTTAAGATAGGCTACTGCTTAGTGTACAAAGCTGTTGTGTGTATCTAGATGGAAGAGATTTTGGTTCAATGTTGTGAAACAGAAAGGGCTCAGAATGTTTATCCCAATATTAACATATGCTTTCTAGGCTGGTGGTGTTTTGTGTGTGTGTGTGTGTGTGTGTGTGTGTGTGTGTGTGTGTGTGTATGCATTTGTTTATTTGTTGTTTTGTTTTATTTTGAATTTTGGTTCAAATCTGTGTCCATTGATGACTGACTGGCTAAGAAAAAGCTCTCATTTTCCCTCAAAAGGTCATCATATCTTGACTATGCCTAGGAAAGAAGCACAATTGCTAGCCAAATATTCCAGACAGATGCCAAGATTATAGTCTGATCTAAAAACTGGGCGGGGTAAGCCCCATCAAATGATGGTACCAAGTTAAGTTTTGTTAAGACAAAGATGAAAGACACATCCAACTCAGAAGCAAAATGCCCTAAGCAGAGAAATTTACAACAGTCACAAATGAGTAGTGGGCTCCTTCATAGCTTGCCCGTATGATGCAAGATAGCACTTATGGTTCTCAGCTTCCCTGGCGATTATCATATGTCTATACCACTTTTTCTATTAACATTTAAACCTGAGCTTGTTGCAAATACTCCATTTTGATACTCTATCCTATTCCGGGCTCTTTTCTGGTCCAGATCACAGGCCATACTATTTGGAAGTTTCGTGCATGCAGAGAATTTTGAAATTATCTCCAGGTCTCAAAGGATAAGAAGGCTATTCATCCCACTGAGGGGGGAAAAAAAGCAACTGAAGGCAAAGAATACCAAATTAGAATGCATGGGCCCAAAATAAGACTAAGGGTTTGCAAAAGGGATGTGGCAAGGTCTGCACATGAACTAGGTAGCTATGTTGTTTATCCTAGGGTTTAGGACTCAATCTCTTTACGGGGAGTCTGTATGGAGGACTGCCAGGCTGACACTGGAAAGTGTGTGTAACCTTAATGGTGTTTACGCTCTGCATTTACAGCCACCTCTTTATTGAAGTTTCCTGCAGTTATTTTGCTAGATGCTAGAAATGCGGGGCAATGAGAAACAATTGTCTGGCTATGGTAGGAATGGGTTATATAGGAAAACATTTAGTGAGAAAAAGACACAGATTTTTAAAACAATAGTAATGAAAAATAACAGACCCTTTAACGCGGCTGATTGTTCTGGTGGTGCTATTTCTATGGATACACTGAATGTAGGATGAATTCTATTAGTTTCTTTCTCCACATTGAAAGCTGTTTTTCATGCTCTAACCATACCCTGACCACAGAAGGAACTGATCAACACTTGTGTCCTATTCAAGACCACTGTCTGGGAGTAGAAAGTGAATGAAATTTCACAAATTAAAGACTGAAGACAATATTTGGGGGTCAAGCCATTAAATTCAGCCTGATTAATCACAAACTTGAGTCACACGAGTCGACTGGCATCCTATGAAGACATAGGAAATTAAATTAATGGGCAAATTCCTTTGTTCCACATTAATAAAAGTCTGCCTACATAGAAATAGGAGAGTTTCCAGGACTGTCACTACCAACTGTGTGACATTGAGAATATGTTCCAAGATCTCTGGACTTATTATGATCATAGTAACATATTGATATCATTTTTCTGCCTCCTCTAGTACCAAGAGAGGCAGAGAAGAGAGGAGTTGGGAAAGGGGTAGAGAGGAACATATTCTAAACCATATATTATAACTCCTTATAAGAAAATCGTTATGTAAATTCTATCTCTATTATCATGATTTTAACTGAGATCATCTGTGATTTACTCAATGAGTGAGGTATTCTGAAACATTTTTTTTTTTTTTAGCAAAGCCAAGCATATTCCCAAATTCCTGAGACTCACTGGAATAAAACAAATTGCTTAGCAAATTTCCTACTTAAAAAATATCGAAGGGAAAATTATACAAAAGGATGGTTTTCGTTT
This sequence comes from Grammomys surdaster, assembly GCF_004785775.1. Classification (NCBI taxonomy): domain Eukaryota; kingdom Metazoa; phylum Chordata; class Mammalia; order Rodentia; family Muridae; genus Grammomys; species Grammomys surdaster. Next base: position 4,746,120 of record NW_021621692.1, read on the forward strand.
GTTTTCCTCTTCAGTTGTGTTGCAAATAGTTCCCCCAATGAAACCTTGGAATTTCCTCCAGTCTGTTCCCGATTATCTCTGTGGGAAAATAGGGAAAAATCAATCTGTTTTCCACATAACCATATTACATCCCATTATTTGAGGAATGCGAAATGCAAACCCCAATGACCAACAATATCAATCTTTTCCCTCTCCTTTCCAAGCTTTATTTCAGCAGGAGTTATGAAAAAAAAAAAGCAACTATAGGCAGGATGTCTTTCTACCCCAAGCAACTGCATATCTTAATCATCATTTATATAAAACAGGACGGTGCCTTCTCTTTATAGTTGGTTGTATCTTTGACCTTGGGAGCTGCATGGGCTTCAGCGACTATGATACATTTGAGAAGTCTGTGAAGAATAGAGACTGGCAAGCAGAGCCCAAGCTCCTGTCCTTCAGTTGACAGGAAACATTCACTGACTGCCAGCCCAAGACTGGAATTTCTGGAAGAAAACAAAATGGATTCCATGGAAATGTCATGTACAGTCTTCAGTGACTTTTGACCTACTTACCTTTAAAATTTTAGTGCCCAGGGATCTAGCATGCCTTATCCTGCCTCAGTAAAATAGTTAGTAAATAAGAGACCTATGGGAGTAAGATTTTCCATAAGTTTGTAAGGACGACTTCTTTTTTTTTCTTTCTTTCCTTTCTCCTATTCTTTTATATCTTTGTTTTGTTTTATTTTCAAGTCTGAAAGATTGAACCTATTGCCTCCCTCATCCACTGTCATAGTCCTTGATTGTATGGTGCAGCTCATTTAATGTGTGTTATTATATGCACTCTATTACATGGAGGTTGTATTTATTAAAGAAAAGAAAAATATACTGGTGTGAAAAGCAAGAAGGAAGAAGGAAAGAGATAACTCCTTGTATACTTTCTGCTGATAGCCTCTTTACTTATTTAACTTTTACTGAAAATAGATTCTTTTCCGATATGCTACATCCAAGACACAATTTTCCTTCCCTCTAGTCCTCACATGCCTCCCAGCAACAGCATCTTATCTCCCTGAGATCTCTTTCTGCTTCACTTCAGAAAAGAGCAGGCTTCCAAGAGACAACAACCAAACACAACAAAACAAAATATTCTAAGACAAGGCAAAAGCCTTCACATCAAGGCTGCACAAAGCAATCCAATAGAAGGACAAGAGTCACAAGTGCAGGCAATATATATACATACATATATATATATATATATATATATATATATATATAT